>NC_051160.1:120025030-120079098 GCF_013339745.2 Dermacentor silvarum | reverse complement strand
GGTATCGGGTGATCTTATCCTTTTCTTTTCAGTTTCACGTATTTTCTCCCCAGTATACCAGCTTGAGCTGATGTCCAAGAACTCCCCAGGGAGGGGAACTCCCCGGGAGGGGTTTTTCCCCTTGGACAGCTTCCCTTCCGATTCATGAGATACCTTTGGATTTCTTCCCACGCAGCGAAGTAACCAGATTCCCTGTGGCAATCGTTCCGGCGAGTGGAGGCTTCATTAAACTGAACAATCCTCAGGCTACCCAGGAGGCTCTCATGCTGCTACTCCATTGTACCAGACCATCTCGGACGTAAGGCAGTTCGGCCGGGGAGGCATTCTTTGTAGGTCGCCAGACCAGTCATGTGTTGCGGACTTACTCAAGTGCACATCTTTCGCTGCCATTCCGGTGAGTGCATTTATCCTACTCACCTCGCGTGCACAAGGGAGTAGTACGAGGTGTGGACTCAAGTCTTAACCCGACAGAAACATTAGAAAAGTTATCTGCAGCTGGAGTGATTGCCGTATATCGATGCAGTCGAGTGTTGGATAATACCAGAGTACCAACAGAATCAGTGATAGCCACTTTTGCTGGCACTTCTGCCCATCAGAGATCAAAATATGGCCCCTTATATTCAGAGTAGATCCACTTGCACCGCGTCCGCTTCAATGTCGCAATTGCTGGCGATTTGGCCATAGTATCGGTGCATGTAAATCAGCCAACGTGCTGCACATGTGGGGAAAGTCACGCTCCCAGTGATTGCACTTCCGAAAACGAGAGATGCTGCCTTGTGAAGGAAACCATCCGGCCGATTACTCTAACTGTTCTGTGCGGGCCCAAGAACTGCAGATCCTCGAAGTTATGGATAAAAAACGTTGCTCCAGAAGAGAGGCTGCAAATATTGTAAATGAAAGAAACATTTGGCTATGCAGGAGCTACAGCTAAACAAAATGCGATACTTGACTCATCTCTCACTGCAACCATAGAACATGCTGTTCAAAAGGCCGTGGCTAAGGCAATGGATCAGTTGTTGGTGAATCTTGGTGAAAGCATCGCACAAGCTATTTCCTCGCAAATGAATACCTTAATGCAAGCTACTGGTCTATGCTCAGTAGCAAATCAACTTATAAATTCGGGGCAGCAATCTGTCGATGGAAAGAGGGAGACAACTGTCTCGGGAGATGGCACAGCGTCAATAGTTCCCCTCCCACTCATTCTGCTTCCGCCAACCAGACCATTCAAGATTGCGAAATGAAAGACGCAGAACATAATGCTCGTGCTCAAAAAAGAGCTATGTCAACAATTAGTGAGGAATCTTCCTCACTTCCCCATTCGAAGTCCAAGAAATGTCAGTCGAAGTTACATTGGAGGATAGGGCATCAAAGAAGTCCCCTCGACAGCAGCAACTTCATCATATGATTGTTAAAGGTTCTTCAGTGGAACTGCCGATCACTATTATCAGCTTCCGTAGATTTGTTTTCTATTACAAACCAACTTAATCCAGATATAATAATATTACAGGAAACTTGGTTGACAAAGGAGAAACATTTCCATTTAAAATTTTACAGATCTTTTCGGCTAGACCGCCCTACAAGAGGTGGTGGACTAATTATATTTATTTCTACTAAAATATGTCATAAAGCCAAAATTTTATTTGAATTGATGGATTCTGAGTTCGAAATTCTGGCTATAGAACTGACTCTACCTGGATGTTTCCCTCTTTATATTGTAAATACTTATTTTCCCTTCCGGTGTGCGGGACACTCGCTCTCTTGAAGCGTTCTAGCTAGCTGTGGGCGGGCTGTTTTACTTACTGGGGATTTCAATTCACACCATGTCTCATGGGGTTTAAAGACAGATTCATGCGGTAAACGCTTGTGGAATTGGTCATTAGATAATAACCTGTCTTGTGTAAATTCTGGGGCAACTACATTCGTGCGTGGCCAAAATCAGGTCTGCAATTGATCTCACATTCTCTAGCCGTAGTCTCTCGTGTCTTCGTGGTCGACTGTTGATTGCGCCTCTAATAGTGATCACATTCCGCTGGTCTTTGAAATAGTCCGCTCTACTACAACAATGGATGACAAGTTTGAACGTTTTGTAAAGTACAATACCTTTAAACAGTCCTTGCGATCTGTTGATTTCGTCATCTTTCTGAGGCGTCCTGTGAAGAAAAGACGAAGATTATTTGTTCAGCCTTGAAAAATCTAGCAAGCAGTCGGAATTCAGAATTAGATCTAATAATGGTTACTCCTACAACCCTGGTGGAATACCGACTGTTCACGCGATGTAAAAGAGGAAGAGCCTGGAAAAAATTGTTATCATAACCAGTGTCCAAAAAGTTGGAGTGATTATAAATTCTACAGAACTATATTTAAACATACAGAAGTTTCTAAAGCAAAATACGACTATGATTGCAAACATTTCGAATATCTATATAAATCCAAAAACCAAGCGAGCGCTTTTCTCTTTTCTTCGTGGCAGAAGATTCTTCCGCGTCCGAGTAACATTTACTCGATGGTTTTCACTAGTGAAGAAATGACGCAAATGGATAGAAGAAATTGTAAAGGGTTTAGAAATCCGATTCACGTCGTTGTTATCGCCATCTTCCAAGCTACGCATACAGCCGATGATTTACGGAGTTCACAATGTTAGAACTGGCCACAGCAGTGGAAATTATGCCACATGCTGCCCCTGGTGTTGACGGAATAACCTCAAAAATGATAAACATTTTATTCAAGGAGTCCCCAGATGATCTTTTAGATATAGTGAATTATTCTATACAATTTTCGTGGATACCTTCCAGTTGGAAACTCGCTAAATTTATCCGATTCTTAAAAATAATTGGTGACGGATACACGCTTGATAATATCCGACCAATTGCTCTACCTACAATTTAGTGAAATTAATAGAAAGAATTCTAAATTTTCGTCCTATAAAATTAGTAGAGGACAAAGAAGTGCTCAGCCCTTTCCAAATTGGCTTTAGATCTGGCTGTTTCCATCTGGCACGCTCATGTGGACCTGGAAAGCCGTATAAAACTAGCACGTCGCCAGAGACAAATTGCAGCTCTAGTAACTTTAGATATATCAAAAGCTTACGAAAGTGTAGAACACGAAGTTGTATTGAATCGACTAATTAACCTTGATTTCCCAAAGTACATAACAACATGTTTAGCGAGTTCTGACTGACCGAAAATTTTATTGTTCATTGAAAGGATATTCTTCAAATAGTTGTCGACAATCGCGTGGACTTCCACAAGGAGCTGTCACGTCCCCTTTTATTAGGAATATATTACTAAGCTCTATTCCTTGTCATAATGACATATACACATATGTCTACGCAGATGACATTGTTTTTTTTGCATCTGACATTGACATCCACTCCTTATATAATCGTTTGGAAACATACCTGTGCGACATAGAAAACTGGTTACTGAATATTCGCCTCTCCCTAAATGTCAGTAAATGCGCAATAATAGTTTTTTCCTTTATTAGATCCAATACAGATAAACTAAACTTGCCGCCTACAGAAACATACCTCAGGTGGACTCGGTAAAATACCTGGGCATAATATACGATGACCGGCTAAATTGGCGCACGCACATTGAATACATAAATAAAAAAGGAGTGCGAGCGATTGGAATGCTAAGAAGGCTTTGCAACAGTCGATCAGGAATGCGGAGAGACTCTCTTGTGATGATTTATAAAATGTACATACGGCCAATTTTGGAATTCCAATGTGTTCTATATTCAGGTGCCCCGGCATACAAATACATCCCTTGTTCTTCTGGAACGGGAAGCTTTACCGCCTGTGCCTTGGATTGCCAAAGTTCGTTGCCAACAATGTATTATACCCAGAAACACATTTACCTTCTCTTTTGTGCAGATTTCGGTTATTAACGGTCTAAACATTCTTAAAAATGTATGAATTCCCCATAAAATTACAAATAATTTTCATTTTCCAGCCTGCAATATTTTTTTAATCTTCCTGGCCCCGGTTCCACACTCCTCAGGTCGTTTTCGTGCAGGCACTGGTTGGTCCCTTAGATGTACGATTATGTGAGATCCCTCCTACTTGCAGTGAGAGAGAGAATCTCCAAATTATTTTCGACGATATATATCCAAACAACGCAAAATTACTTTCTTACAGTATATTAAATGGGCTATTAGAAAATCACTTATTGGAGTTAAAAATAAAGGCTGTCATAGCGACAGATGCCTCGCAATCAGAAGAAAAATCTGGAATTGGAATTTTCTCTTCCGCTTTCGACTGGTCGTTCTCCTTAAGACTTCCAGACTATATACCAGTATTTCTAGCTGAGTTTCTTGCGGTTACATTGGCTCTACGAAAAGTGCACTCATCAATCTCGGAAGTTGTAATCGTAACGGATTCTTTGTCATTATGTTCAGCTCTCACTGCAAATAGTGCCTCAGAAGTTTCGCGTACATTCCAATGTCTTATTCCTTCTAACTTAAAGCTAATTAGATTGGTATGGGTGCCTGGTCACAAAGGATTAGTTATTAATGAATTAGCTGACAGCTTAGCGAGAGCTGCCCTTAGTGGTCCGATAGTTCCGATTCTTCCTGTATCAGCTTACATAACCGCGGCTAGGTTCAGGAGACGGGCAGTCATGCAAGACTCCTGGAACCTGCCATTAATAAATCTAACTGATTATCGACACCTCCTATTTCCTTGGAACAGAAAATTCTGCCATAATAGAAAACTTGAAGTCCTCTTTACCAAATTCAGATGTCGCATTCCTACATGAAACCTTTATCTACATCGATCTGGTCTGGCGCCCTCCTCCTTGTGCTCATACTGTGGTGAAGACGAAACAATAGAACACTTCTTCCTGTCATGCCGCCGTTTTTCCTCATTAAGAAAACATGCTTTAGAAGAAAATTTAACAGTGCTGGATTAAATTTAACGATACCCAATATTCTATCTTTTGGTGCCTCTTCTCTCGGACATTGTCATAGGGATGTTGGTGCAGCTGTTTTGGTGTACATAATTGAATCAGGACGATTCCCTTGCTAAATTCTTAAAATATATATGAATAATTTCCTTTCGTCATTCAAAAATGTTCAAGTTTTCCTGATTAGACTCCGATAACTGTTTTCCTTCTAGCACCCGATTCTTGGCCAATCCCTCATAGTGGGTACGAGCCACTTTTAAAGGCAAGCAAGCAAGCAGGCGAAGCAGTTCGCTGTGTACCTTGTTTTGTACGCGAACACATGCGCCCGTTTGTTTACAGTATGGTTTGTTTATAAGCGACAGCGGCGACACCTCTCCACGGCAGCGGCGACACACCGCAAGTGAAAACATGTAGTGACAGCTATGGCGTACAGTTGTTTTTTTTTTTTTAAACGGCAGATTCGTTAATACACACAAAACATTTACCATTTACCGTAGACGCTTCTCTAATTACGAACGCTCGCTCAATGTGATATTTTACCTTGTCTCTGCAGTATGCAGTCGCTTCGAGTACGAAGCCGATTGAGTTTCTCAAACTCATTCGATTGAGGAAGTCATTTGCTTGTAATGGCATTAAATATCGCTGTATAGCAGCTGAAGAATGTCTTTGGATGCTAACGTCATTCAGTACAAATGACAATAAAATGTCCGGTGCGACAGGGGTTATATGGTACTTCACGCGCTTTCCGGGGGCTATGTACATCTGTCAGTGTATGTCCCTATCTATGCTTGTCTTACCGTTTTCCCCACACAGTTTCGTACAATAATCACTAGAGGGAACTTTAGCGCTAGTGTCTACCGGAGCGGCAAGCGGAGTGACCGGTTTAGCCCGCAGGGAATGATAGGTAGTCGATGTATTTGCCTAAACGCCTTATTTCTGCCTTCAAACAGCTTCATGGCTTCGTAAGGTGATTTTCAACAAAGCACGATGCGATAAATGATCAAATAAACATTAATACAACAGTCCGAGGGCAGGATTCAAACAAAGGACCTCTGCCATAGAAGCCCAATATCGAAACCATTACGCTACGGACGCTCTTTTTTTTTCTTTCTTTTCTTTCTCTTCATCTCTAGCTTGGCTACAAGCCTAAATAGGCGTTTGTGATCGCAGATCACACTCGTTTTGTATGTGTTAAAGCATCCAACATCGACATCAGATCTTTATCGCAATCACTCGTATTATACACATCACGTACTTTCACAACCATTACCACAAAGTATTCATGCACATATCGGCCTTTAAAATCACAGTGTCTATATTCCAACAAACTGCGCCGTACCGCATGTAGGCCGAGTAAAAAGATGACGTCTATCTGTTGAAAATCACGTTCATGCGGTAAAAAACGAATGCCATGTGGATTGAGGGGTAGGTCTATTTTTAAAGTTCTCTGTAATATATCCAAAAGAATATGACATTATTCCAATCAATGAAAACATGGTGAATAGTTTAAGCTTTGTTGCACAGAAAGCATCTGCTTCCCCATGGCACATAAATCCCTCTTTTAACCACGTTTTACCGCGGAAGGTTTCGGTGTGAAGGTTAAAAAAAATGCTTTAACTTTTAGCCGGTATCCACATATTTTTAACCCTTTTGGGTACATCTTGTCCACGCCCTTCTTGAAACATTAACCGATACTATGGTACCGGGAACACACTCTCAATAGGATCTTTCATATGACGCTTTATTTTTACCTTGGAAAGGTACTCAAGGGAAAATCTTGCCCTCAGGAACTGACAGGACGTCACAACTTTGCGGAAGAACCGTGAGTGCCAATGGCTGAAGAAACAAAAAGGTAGGCATAGAAACTGTTAGCATGATTTAAAAAAAAACGCAGGAAGGGGTCTCTTTCGTCTCTTATGAATATGAAACGTTATACAACTTGCTGAAGAAACACTCACACAACGACAGACTACCTGTCCATTACGCTACGAACGCATGCATCGACAAGCGGCATAGAACGCCCTCGTGAACTTCTCCTGGGCAAGCCAGCTCGTCGACACGCTTGGTGCGTTTTCATTTGGCCAACTCCACAGGCTGAACCACTGCAATTAGTAGCGATTAAGCGTGTGCGGATTCTTCTGCCCTTAGAGAAGTGTAAATTGGTCTGAAATTTAGGACAATGAAGGTAGATGGAGCGTAATAATTATACAAAGCCACGAGAACATCTCCAGCCACAAGCAAGAAGATCAAACAAATCCAGGCCCTACCCGTCATTCCCATTGTGGCTGCACAATTGCAGCGCTAGAGTTCACTCCTGTAATTACTGAGGAAGCACTGGTTTTTCCCCCTATACCTGGGTCACTGGGTCGTCCGCGGTCAAACTGGTGGCGCATGGGGCTGCTGTGCTGAGGGAGCAGGGTTCAAAATCAATCATCGGACCAACTTGGGTTACTGCGTATGTGGCAATGTGCACGCACGTGCAAGCTCTACATCGAGCCTGTTTCACACTGAGATGGGTAACTCTAGATCCGGGACTGGCTGGGCACCGCTGTTGGAAGAAATTCTTTGACACCTACTTATATGCCGCTCGGTCGGTGCTGCAGGTCTTCAATGAATCTCTTTAATGCCAACTCGGGTGGCTGGGTATCACCCAGTAGGTGTGTGCCGCTCTTCAATGAGCGCCTTTGACACCACCTTGGATAACTAGATACGCTCCACTGGGAATGTCCCGCTCTACAGTGACGAAAACAATTTCTTATTTCCTCTGATGCTGAGCGGAATCGAATCCCCGTCACAGGGGTCCCTCAAGGACAGTAACCAGACGCATTGACAGGCTGCTCCCTAAATCAACAAGTATGTGCCGCTTTTCAGTGAATGTCTTTCACGCCAACGCTTTAGCGAACTGCGCCATGAATGCACTCGGCATGTGCGCCTCTTAAAAATGAAACTCGAGCCAACTTGGGTCACTGAATGTGTCCCAGTGAGTGAACAATTCTCTGCGTTTGCAGGCACCGGCGTGCCACGCTTCTCGTCTCGGAGGCCACGCGCAGACGTCTCGGCAGTGGCGCTAGATAGCGCAGCGTGCCCAGAAAGAAACGTGAGAGAGGAAAGCGGCTGTCGTATGATGCGGGGGGCCACTATGCACTGTTAAAAATTCGCGACATTATTTCAGCGGTTGTGAGAGACCCAATGGCGGATCCACCCGCCGTCCATTCCTCTTCCTCATCCCTACCCGTCTTCGCACCAGCTCACTTAGTTGACCATGGCCGCGTGAGAAAAGAAGATCGCGGAACAACGCGTTTCTCAGCGTTTGCACGCCCCGGCGCGCCATGCATTTTGGGGGCCACGCACATGCTTCACAGCGATCTATAGTGCCGAGTGTTCTTAGGAAAATGTGAAATAGGAGTCCCGCTGCAATACACGTCATACGTAACTCGTTAGACGGTGGAAATAAGTAGTGTCGCTACATTGACTCAATGCTAAGGCATTACCGTCAACAGTGACCGTGAAATGGGTTCTGCCGGAATTTGTTGTATTGCATAGCAATTATAGGGACACTGCAAGCGCATTTCTGCCGTCGCCATCAGCGTGGAGTTCCGTATAAAGCCCAAACACTATTGCATCGTTACCGCGCGCCGTGCGCTGTACGTGCGAGTGTCAACCGACGATCGCGGCGCCATCTCGCGCGCGCGAGGCAGAGAGCCGGGCGGAAGCGCCCTGTTTTCTGTCACGCTTGAGGCACGGGCAGAGGGGGGGGGGGCGCGAGGGAGGTGGGGGAGAGGGCACTCTACTCCGGCAGCGGCTGTAAAGCTCCTTGATCTTTAGGCGGCTGCTGCTTACGGCGCGGCCGCGCGGGCCACCGTATCTTGACAGCGATCTGCGACGTGCACAAAGTGCACGCCCACGCAGGCATCGTCTTCAAAGCGATCTGCGATGGGGACAAAGTACATGCGACTAGCGCCGGTAGCTTCGCATGCACTTTGCTTTCGACGTTTAGTTGCGTTGAAGCGAGAGACAGCAGGAAGGTCAATTCGCTCACTGCTGCTGCTGCGCTTTCTGACTGCAGCGTTCTGACTGCGAGTTTCCGCGGTCATCAGGCAAGATGTGTTCATGTTTACCAGTGCGCCCGTGATACCGTGCTTGTTAATTTAGTTAGTAAGCGAATGTTTGCGAGTTTTTAGTGCCGATAAAGCTAACATCCTTACTTTCTATAGATGTCTACTCCTTTGCTATCGCAATCGATGTTCCGCCTTTCAGGCGAAGCTGCGACTTTTTAACGATGAAGCCTCCTTAGCGAGAGACCTTTACTCTATTGTGTCAGGTGTGTTCGTTTCTACCGTCTTTCGTGGACCGATCCCGGAGAAATTGCGTCCTAAAAATGTGCGCCGCTCCCGTAGATAGACCTGGTGCCGAGTACTAGCGTGCAGCACCACCTCACTGGGCGGTACCGCCATGCGGTGGTACCGGTAGTAAGGGGGAGCGTTCTCACATTAGTTCCTCGTGACAGATAGCATTTTGAGACGCTTTCATTCCAGCGCGGCGCCTCGGGTCGAAGACGCAAACGCTGTTCTTGGAGACGCTGTGGTCACTTCAAAATCAGTTATATGGTTCACACAACCCCTTATCCCGCCCAACTCGATGAGGCAGGCTTTGTCTTCCATCGACGTGAACTAGAGGTTAGTTTCCGGCTTTCATTTCTAATTTTTTTGTGGTGCAACCTAACTGTGGTAAAAATACGAACGGCTGTTTTTTTCTCGTTTAACAGTGACTTCACCGGGTATGTTAGGCAACTATACTTTCTTCGGCGCCGACTACCTACGCTATGCCGAGAACCGCAGAGGTGCAAAAGCCGCCGTATTTCTATTTCTTGTGTCGTTTTTTTGACATTGCTTCATTGCTGAACTCCTGTAGGCATTGCCATCAGCTTATCTTTTCTGGCACTTTATTCAAACCCTTGCGGCTATTTATTACATTTGTTGCCATACTTTCCCACACTAATCAAGAACAGTGACGAGCGGCTTTTAGAATGTTGTCAGTGAATTATTTCTTCTCTTTCAGTATTTCAGAAGAAGAGATACTACCGAAGCAGTTTAAGGTGTGACTCATTGTACTGCTGCTGTCTTTTACGATCGCACGGATTGGCGTTGTGTTTACCACCTGCAGAATCGCTGCGCCTTAAGCAGACATCATTTATGAAGAAAAGACGAAAAAGAACAAGACAAGCTGGTCATCCGGTATATTAGCCTATTCTGGCAGAAAGCAGCACCAACGAATTGTTAAAGAGATGCTGCTCTGTAATTACTCTATAATGAGGCTCGATCAATCTGATAGAATTTATGGAGGCATAGAAAGTAGCTCGTTTTGACGTCAGTTGTGTTCTGGATCCTCATTTAGGCTGTTTTAAATATTGACTGACACTCTGAATAACTTTCGTCGGGCGCGCAACGGATAAAATCATAATTATTGGTCGTTTAGTCACATGGCTTACGTAGCCCAGGGGAGAGAGTGGAAATCGGAAGCCTGTTGCAACAAGCAGTGTGTATACGTCCAATAAAAAGTTAATAGTACTGCCGAATAAATGTACTACTTTAGAGAAGCGCATAATGGAATGCTGTTGATTAAAATGTTATGCTCGAAATTGTGTTAAACTTCATCTTATCCAACGCAAGTCCAATGTCATGCAATGTTTCTCTTTATGGGCTATAAATCGTTAATGAACTATGTAAAAGTGAGCACACTTTCGTGTGCTCACTTTTATCATCCGCATGCACAATGTCAGACGACTACGCAATGATGGAACAAAGACGAATACAAAGTTTATTATTTGTCGAGGGAAAAATGCTGACAGGAAATGTATGCAGAAAGAAGTATGACAGGATATATAGTGATGGCATTCCTTATCACTTGCCTGTTTTATTCCTGCTTCTGTGGCTTAATGGGAGCTGGCAGCCGCTCATGTGCTTTCGCATGTTCTATGTCACGTGACGCCCGTATAAAACGCCTCAAACACCTAGTTGCAGTTGGCAAGAATGAGGTTTGTGTGCTATTGTGGCCTCATAGATTCTCTATCCACTAGGCAGTACATTATCGAAAGTGTTGATAATCTTAGTGACGTTTGAAATATCCAGAAGAAGCATGATTGGTTGCCTTTATTAGAGGACCTTGCAAACTCAAAACGCTTTAGGCCAAAGCTGCCAGTCAAAGTTGGGCTGGAGTTTCCCTTTCACTGGGGTGATTAAGTTCTAGCTAAACTGCTTCCCCCTTTCTTTTATATATTTTTTGCGCTGGGCAGGTAATAAAAAAAAGATGGTGGCCTGTACGCTACATATACGTGCGGTTGTGCTGGAAGACGGAGGTTCGATTCCGTCATTGAACATGTAATTCTTTTATTTTACTTTTTTGTTTAGGAGCTATTCTGCAAGTCATCCGCAGCCACGTTCAGGAAAGCTTTCGAGGGCAGGGAAAGAAAACTACGCTTCAATAATAGATGAGCAACGGATGCTACAGTGTGTGGTGTGATATTATATGGTGGCCAATTTTAACATCAGCCTGTAATCACCACTGCAGTTTTTCTGGATCAATATGCGCAGAGGTTGTGCAACTGAAAAAGCAGTAGACTGCGCCCCGTTTTATGCGTAGTCTACTTCATCCTATGCGTCCAATGCCATGCGTTATTTCTGTTCACAAGCTATAAACCGTTCGCGAACTATATGCGAAAAAAGGTCCGGGCAATATTTCGTAAAACGCAGTGAAGGGCGCCACCCAACAATCAGCAACAAATCGAAGAAGTTACTGTTGAAACTTGCGGATTTGTCTAACGGGCAATTTCGAGCTTTCTGTTTGAGTTGAACGGCTGTAGCCGCGTGGAGAGCTCAAGAAGTTGCCGCAAAAGTTACGAAGAAAAGAAACGGTTGTCGAGTAGCCCCGCATGCGCAAGTCGAAACGCGCAAGACACACAGCGTTTGTATTTCTGCCGTACCCGCTACACACTTAAGTATCCGTGACTCGTAAAAAAAAGCAAAACTCGAACAAGCAGCGAATGTTCTGGAGTCGCCAGACTTTCTCGTATCTTGAGAAAGCGTAGTAAACAGGCAAACGCCGCGGTATCTGTAAACTTCATCCCTGTGTAAATATTCGAGCGCGCGCGATGTGCAGCGAGAGGAAATGTCTACACCGGACGCACAAGCTCCGTGCTCTTTTGCAATATCTGCATAGTGGACTGCGACGATTTCGTTGGCATCTACGATGTTTGATCTCGCGACTGTAGTGATTTTCATGCACGATCCAGCCGAGTTGCATGTGAACAAGCACAGTTTGAAAGTTTCTAGGAAGATATGATGGAAACGGTCCTCGAACATACTCACGATATTTTGTAATTATTTAAAAAATGCCAAGTTTAGCATGTTCTCAAATATCGCGCTTCTTATTTGCTCCAAAACTAACTTCTATTCGCCATCAGTATTTTTTTCTCTATATGAAGTCGTAGCCCTCAATGGAGCGTATTCTCATTGCACTGTATTGGTGGAGTGTTTTGCATCTCCCGCATGCGATAGCTAACAGTGGCAAAATAAACATGATTTGGTTTGGTTTCGCTTTACTGATGCCGGCACCTCCACTATTATGGTTTGAACGCTAGTCAATTGGTGTTAGAAAAAAACATTTAGTTATTGCTAAAAAGAACTGAAAATACGAGGAAAAATCAAAAGAATGAAAAGGGTTAAATAACAAAACATAGAATAAGTCAAGGAAACTGCGCATCATTTATTTACCCTAAAAACTGAGAAACTCCGCATTAAATAAGGGGGGATGGGGTAAAGGGGTAACGATAAGATATATTTTACATAACTAATAGCGACATCATAAAGACAATAATAAGCACGACAATAAATAAAAAGATCAGTCATTTAACATTTACGGAAATCAGTGCATCGAGTATTTCTGCAAAATATTTGTAACATACAATAATACGAGACACTTCTACAAGTACTATAATATAACAACCACACTATAGTAGTAATCCAAACCAGAACAAAAGCACAAATTGAATGAGAAAACAAGAGAAGCAATTATTTTAAATGGCGGCCCTCTTAACGCAGGCTTTGTTGAAAGCGGCAGAGGCGGTTAGCAGAGCCGGTTGAAAAGTTGATAATTCGGCAACAGTAGCGTGGCTTGCATAAGGGCGTTCCACTCATTCACTTAAAAAACTAAAGCTGAATGCCAGTTACTTTTTATATTTTGCATTTAAATTCGAGAAAATAATGGGGAACTTTGTGCACGGCGTCAATACAGGCCGATAAATGAGGCGCCGGATGAATAAATCTCCGACAAAATAGTCTGTCACGATAATAAAGGCTGACGAAAAACTATTAGCGAGAAAACTTTACGCGTGTCACGAGAGCTAGAATGTCAACTGCACTTTTTAAGGACGACACACTTCTACAATCACACTATAAGGGCAAAACGTATCTTGCCGCTTTCTGTTGCACCGAATATATCATGTCAATGAGATAAACATAGTTGGGGGTGCCACAAAGGGGGCACAATTTTTAAGATTTATAGAATTCCTAAAGACTGCCTGTGCTAGAAAGCATAAATCTTGTCCTTGAACTCTATTATTCAGAGGCGTGCATTATCAGCACGAGAAATATAAACGCATACCAAACACATACTAAGATATACTAATTACCTTCCTAATTATTTATTTACGGCACACATTGCAATTTACGAATTTTAGCTTGTGAGTTTCCAAGACGTATCCACTTGAATTTACTTTCCAGGATGACACCAGTTTCAACATATTATTTCCGAAAGTGAAAGACGAAATGCCTGGGCGTTCTAGTTACTTTAGAGCTTGAATTCATGAAACAGGGTTTTGTTAAATAAAATCGAAAACAACAGTGCGGTTTCACGGCGAGTTTGATGCCACATATCTACAAGAAGGAGTCCTTCTCGAAATTCATTCCAAGTAGATACGCCTCGCAAACTCAGCGGCTACCATTCGTAAATCACCATATCTGTCGTAATGTAAATATTAAGTGCGAAGCACTTTAGGGGCCCCGGCTGTCGGCGTCCGCCGTGATGACGCTCCGCACATGTGCTAAAGACAGGGTCAGAATTGATCAAAATCGGTTCAAAATAACTAACATTATTCCGAATAATTTAAAAGACAGGAATAATCAATCATTAAGCGCATTAATTAGCAGAAACTTGTTCTAATTGCTTCCGAAACGCCATACTGGTACCAGCGCAGCGCAAGAGAGGGTGCTACCAGCCCAAAGCGCTGGATTGCTCCTCCCTCCAGTCTATACTCCAGCAGCGGCGCATCACTGCTTCGCTCTTCCCCTGGTTTCACGTTAGTGGAGCTGCATTAGCGCTGGATTCGAGCAGGATTTGAGCGGCATCAGAACTGCATTTGACCTACATTCTGCAACGGCACGCAATTGCCGTAAATCGTCCGACCGCAGCCAAAGCCAACGGTTGCGCGCTACAA
Source organism: Dermacentor silvarum (assembly GCF_013339745.2). Classification (NCBI taxonomy): domain Eukaryota; kingdom Metazoa; phylum Arthropoda; class Arachnida; order Ixodida; family Ixodidae; genus Dermacentor; species Dermacentor silvarum. The sequence goes on along the minus strand of NC_051160.1, from coordinate 120,064,704 downwards.
CCATTTCGTGCGAGTGAGTTTCACGCAACGCCCCGTTTTCCTTCTCTCTCGTCCGTCTGCTGAGGACTTCGAGCCAAATTTTTTTAAGAAGGTAATAAGTGAAGTTTTGGTAATTATGCGAATATGTGTTTCGATTAAACGTGCATGTAATGTCCCCTTCTCTTGAAGTCAAAAGCCCGAGCACCGCTAACTCAATGGCACGACCACCACTTTTTTTCCTGAGTCATCTTCACACCGAACGGATACGTTGCAAACTAAATTTTTCAAGTCATCCTATTTCCCCAAACTAGGACCATGACTCAGCACTTACTTTTGCTGAGCGATCGCCATTCTGAACCCATATTATGCAGTAATGTTTGCAAGTCATCCTTTATTCACCAAGCTCTGACCGTGATTCAGCATTTTTTGCTGAGTTACGATCACTCTGAAACCACAATATAGTCATTTTTGCAAGTCACCCTTCCTATAATTCTCTAAACTTGAACCGTGACTCAGCACTTTTTTTTACTTAGTCACAGTCACTTGGACCCTCAAATTTCGCATATATTTTTGCAAGGCACTACCCCAATCCAAAACCCTTGATTCACTCTTAATTCATACTTGATTCATTATTGATTCACCCTATCACTGCTTGGTTCACCTTTATTCATTCTGTTCACCTCGGTTTTACTTCCATCACACTTGGTTTGCTCTGTTATTTCAAATTTCCAATTTTCATCACTATTCATTCAACCTATCACCATTTGATTCACCTTCCTTCACTCTGAATTCACTCTCATTTACTCTTCATTATCTTAGCTCTATCTATCATTGCCTTTCGCTGGACGCTTAGCCCCCAACATAACCCCTTTAATTCACCATCAATTCACTCTTATTTCACCTCAATCACCTCTCTGTATACCCACTTTTTATCATTATCATTACCATTATTACCCATTACTATAATCATTTCCTGGTTCTTGGCCACTTTTAGCGTATTTCTTCCCATTTTTCTGCGTTGACATGCTAATTATCATGGACAATTTAATGACTATCATGATCAGTTATTGATACTGTGAAGAAGAAGACGTGCCTCCGTCCAGCGGCATTGCCAACGCTCGGCCCGCTCTGCTCGCACCGCTGGTCGCTGGTGTCTTTGGAGATGGTGCCTCTCGCTGCCTCATGTAATTACCTATCGACGGATACACAATTTTATGGGGTTTGTAATGATCTTAGTTATCGATTTTTTGTACATATTTTTCGCCAAATTTTTGTCGGATTTTTGGCTCCACTTTTTCAAGGTCACCTCAAAGCGAGACACGTAAGCCTTTTGCCGTAGTCATCCAACTGAAGGAGTAGAATAATGCTATCTGTAAGAGGCGAATTTTTGAAAATTCCGGAAAACTTAAAAATGTTCACCCAATATATTAGAGCCATACTGAAATGAAGGTTTGCTTAGCGAGATAAATACCCGAAGTTTGACTTCTGCATAATCAAGAGGGGGGGGGGGAGGGGGGAATGTACCCGAGTGTCATCCTGACTGAATGATCGGTGAGCGATTATACTCGCGGGTAACTTTATGTGGCTATGAAGGGAAAGCTACGGGCGCGTGACAGCTGCACATGTGTTACCGCGCCAAGTAATGTGGCAGCGTTTGACAGTGCGTTTGGTTGCTCGGAACAGACGCTGAATCGACGCAGCGTCTACGTGGGACGGTTTCTAATGGTCTACCAGTTATCTACTCTACGCATCACAGGGCCTGCCCAGCTCATGTATGCTAAAATGTCTGCTATCCCCGTTTGCTATACCTTAGGCAATTCATTGGGGGAGCGACCACATCGAGCGTGCTAAGTTTTCTAGATGTTATTTTTGTTTGCCACATACTGAACTGAAGAAGTGTTGGAGCGATTAGAGAAGTATTCAAGCTCTTAGACTGCGAAGGCTTAGGAGTGAGGATCAACGGCGAATATCTCAATAACCTTTCGTTATCAGATGACATTGTCCTATTCAGCAACAATGGGGACAAATTACAAGAACTACTTGAGGACCTTAACCAAGAAAGTATAAGAGTGCACATGGGATAGAAGATTAATATGCAGAAGACAAATATATAGTTCAATAGCCTGGCAAGCGGACAAGAATTCAGCATCGCCAGTAAGCCTCTAGAGTCTGTAAAGAAGTTCTTTTATCTACGTGAATTACTCACAGGGTACCTTGATCATGAGAAGGAAATTTACAGAAGAATAGTGTTCGATTGCATACGGCAGACATTGTCAAATCCTGACTTGAAGCTTACCACTGTCATTGAAAATAAAAGTGTACAATGATTGCAATCTACCAGGTGCTAACATATGGGGCAGAAAGTTGGAGGTTAACAAAGGAGCTCGAGAACAAGTTAAGCACTGCAGAAAGAGCGATGGAACGAAAAATGTTAGGCCTAACGTTAAAAGATAGGAAGAGAGCAGTGTGGATCAGAGAACCAACAGTGATAGCCGATATTATAATTGATATTAAGAGGAAAAATGGAGCTGGGCATGCCATGTAATGCGTAGGATGGATCACCGGTGGACCGTTAGAGATACATAATAGATACCAACAGAAGGGAAGCGCAGTCGAGGACAGTAGAAAACTGGGTGAGGTGATGCAGTTAGGAAATTTGCAGGCGCAAGTTGGAATCAGCTAGAGCAAGACACTGGTAATTAGAGATTGCAGGGAGAGGTCTTCGTCCTGCAGTGGACATAAATATAGGCGGATGATGATTATGATAGTGCTATATATTTAAAATATAATCCTTGCTGCCCGCACCTCGCAAACACCTTCAAAGTAGAAGCTATCTATATTGCTAGGAAGACTGATCTGTTCGATCGCTTTTTCTTCTCTTTGTTTATCATCTCTATATTCCCACCTACCCCTGCGTCTGGGCTGGCCAGTTAGACATTTCGCCACATAAACTCCCTAACGTTTTCACTCCGCATCTTTTTATCTTTCTATCCCTTCTTAGTAGTTGCCAAAGTGAACGCATATGTGGGTTAACAACATCGCTTAATTCAAATATTTACCATAGTTAGATTGTTGAGAGTTGGCCATGCTTCGATGCTGCAAGGCTGAATACATTATTTTCATCAGTCGCAGAGTAAACGTTGCTGCATCATCGCAACGGGAAAGCATCGGTGTCAAAATGGAATGTATCTAGCGCAGTATCAGGACGGGCATTGGTTTCCATACCTACTTTATACATACTTTATACAGACCGGTAAGAACGCCGTGTAACAAGAGAGGAAGCAAGATCTGGAAAAGACAGGGAGCTCAATGAGACGAGCGTCGGTTTGGTGTCCTACACAGGAGGCCTAGAAAATGGGGACTATAATAAGGAAGATAGGGAGAATGTGAACATTGGGCACGCAAAATAGGACTCACAACAAACGGTCGTTGAAGCTCGTGCGCTTCAGAAACTTTCTGCGGCAGGGATGTATGTGGCTTTGGTCAAACATATCTCGTTTCAGAAAATGTTCTAGAGTCCAGCCTGTCATATCTGTTGACAAAAGCGCTGGACGCCATATTGTAGCAAGCGCACAGCAAATGTTCGATAGTTTCTTGAGATGCACAATAGTCACGTGCCAGAAGGTACTATTTGGACGTCCTTCCTGCATAATACACGTACCCCATAATGCCCACTGCGGGCCTAAGCCCAGAGTCAGTGGGCAGTCCGAGGACGGCCCACGCATAAGTCCAAATTATTAAACCACGAAGGACAAGAAGAGGTTTTAACAAGTATTGGAGCACCAGAATTATGGCAACAAGACTTGAGCTTTGAAAATTTGGTAGTGACGTAATACATCATTAGTTATTTCAGTGAACGTGTATGGACAGAAACGAAACAACCGACACTGCACCATCCGCTGACGCAAACAAATATTCCATTAGTCACCTTTCCGACAGCATTACCATGATGCCGATTCCTCAACAATTGTGTGCGAAAGGAAAATATTGTAGACCTTCCCTGTGTCTAAGGTTTCCGAACGCCCTCCGTCACAAACACTGCTCCAATTCTGTTACCTAATTAAGTTCTTACTAAATAAATAGGCACGGTTATTGCCTCATAATGTACAAAATCTTCGCAAAGAGGTAGCGATAATGAAACGAAGTACACTCAGAACTGCGCCTTATTTAAGAAGCCCGCTGAGCAATGTTCCACAGGGAATTCATTTTGTCTCCCGGGAACTTTATTCATGGGCCCTTCGGTAAACCCGGAAGCAAAGCAGCACTGTAACACGCGGAATGCTCGCGGAGCTCGGTCAGCCGAACGCAACGGCGCTACGCAATCTTCTTTCCCGCATATGTGGCTGCCAAACAGCATTTTCTCGCTCCCGAAGATTTTCCAATCGTGGTTTTCATTTGGGGCGGCGTAGCCGTGTTCATCCTGAACACGGCTAAGGTTGGCCTGGTTGGCCTGAGTGTGGTGCGAAGGTTCAGAAACATCAAAGTGAATAATGAGTGCAAAATATGCGGCACCGCGAACAGCAATAAGAAGCCTATACAGGGTGTCTTTCTCTAAACACTACTAACTCTTTATGAAAAGGCTATGGTCATGAGACACCTATCTTCTTGACATACGACCTCTAGGGCGAGGCAGAAATAGATTGCCGCTGCTTAAGTTACTCTGAGAAGACAATGAATAATTTATAATTACCGTTTTGTTATCAACTTGAGTTGAATTGTTCATAGGGAAGTCTTGTAGAGCGCAAACATTTATGGCAAAACCATTTTCTTAGAAATCCAAGAAATCGCACGTAATTAGAGATATTCGCCATCAAGATTGAAAGCCAAATCCAGGCAATATCGAGACTGGGCGCGTCGCGTTGCGCGTCAGACGGCAAGGCCCCGTAAAGGCTCATTCACACTACGCCCACTACGCCGACACGAGAACGATTGTGGTCTGCCGACTGATGACGCGATCAGTTTACAGGACCGAAAACGCTGTGGCCAACGGTTTGAAGCATGGAGGAAGGAAACCCCCGGAGAGGCCCTGGCCAGCACTAACGTACTGGAGACGGTATGGCGGAATTCACGTGCTGTTTTTCGCATAGGAGCACTGGGACGGGTACCCCAAATGTCAACGTTGCCATGGCAACCACGCTCCTGAAGCTTTCGCTGCTGCTCTCGGTCTCTGAAAAGTCAAATAAGATTTTTTCTGCCGGTGTCTTTCCCGCAGCACCTTTTGTTCACGAGAAAAGCTGACCTTGGAGTGTGGTGCGTAAGCTTGAAAGTTGTGTTTTGGGTCTGTGAGTGTGAGTGTCGGCCAGCAACAGATACACTCAAGCAATCACGGCGCAGGTCTTCGTCGTCTTCTTCAACGTGCCCCGGAAACACACAGGAGCGCGTCTGCTTCACTAAAACTGCTACAGAAGTTTTGTAGGCTTTGTTTTGACGCGCGTCAGGAGCACACACTTCCGGAGGCTCGTAACAATGCAAGTTCAAAGTTTGCGCCCATCTGCTCTGGCGAGCTGCAGAACCCCTGATTGGAGGCGCAAAAAGAGGTGGCACGCCAACATGGCTGCACTTCCGGCTTCAAAAAAGTGACGTCAGGGCCTCTCCTGTTTTCTTTCCTTCCTGCATGTTTTCAAGGAAGGAAAACGCTGTCGCCAACTGTCGGCAGACCAAAATCGGTGCCGTGTCGGCCTAGTGTGAACCAGCCTTAAAGAAGTCTGTGGTGTAGTTGCAATCGATAGCATGTCGCAAGAAATGCTGACCCGTCATAACGCCACACGTACTTGCCGGATGAAGCGTGACTTATCAGTAGCTGCCATCACTGGCCGAAACGTTCGGTTTCCAACATCCTCGAGCTTGTCATCAAGTCGGTCTGATATGATAGCGGGGCCACTTTTCTGCGCACCCGCGACGCTCGGTTTATATATTGCCTGGATATACTGCTGAAATTTGATGAAGAGTATCTCGAATTAGGTGCTATTTTGAAGATCCTTAAGAAAGTGAGTGTGCATTTAAATGTGACTGCCTTCAAGTCAGCCATCTAAAAATCTGCCCCTAAGGCACTAATAAAACATTTAGTTAACAAATATCTTTTAATTAGGCTACTGAAGCTCACGTTATTAGCGGCAAAGTATGTCCGCCTCGTATAGATGGCTGACTCGTCCACACGAACGGCCACAAGAACGCCACATTCACTGCGCTTATAGCCATTTTATTAAAAATCTGCATTGGGTAAAACAAAAAGAAAACACCATTCATAAAGCGCAAAGTTCTTCAACCCATTTAACGCCGATGGTGGCACCACCATAGCAAAAGCCTAATAGAGCTATCCACGCGTGTATTTGCTCCAGAATTAGCCTACGCATTATCATGCTCTGTATAAATTGCAACACAGGCATTCACTCACAAGTTATTTTACTATAAAAAATGACAAGTGCCATTTTTTCTTTTAAACAGGGTGCTACCAGTAATAGGAACGGCGTGAGTTCACCTCTAGTTCACGTTTATTTTACAGTGTTTTATTTTATCACCGCTGTTAGCTGTTTTTAGTGCAGTCATGTCGCCAGATTTCTTATCTCACTTCACTTTTGTTCTTTTTTGAGTACCAGAATGTTATTTCATTTTAGTATGTATTGCTTCTGTGTGAAAAGGAGTAGCTGGCGCCGCCTAATTGCACCAACATTTCCTAAATGTCGTGTATCAAAAGAATCAATGGAGACATCTAATTCACGAAAAGAAGGTGCATGAATTACACACATTGCTTCTACGATTACAGACACCCTAACCTAGATGGCGTCAAGTTGGCTTTGATAAATGCAAAAGAAAAAAAATGCGCGCAGAGCATTCAGCGCGAAGGCAATCGTATGGAATATATATGAGCAATACTTGCAGGCGGTGAAGTCACGGAAAAACAAAACAAAAGCAGAGTAACTATGAAAGAAAGTCTTCACGCAGAGTTCACATTTGGACTCCTATATGAATGAGAAGGGTGTTACCTGAGGCATATCTTCAAAACGGAGGTAAGCGGTAAAGTGCCAAGGGACCCAACCCTGAAATAAACTGAAAAAATTTGCCCCCCCTCCCCCCCCCCCAAAAAAAAAATGCACCAACAATTTACCTTAGCTTTTGTAGTGGCCGTCACTGTGGTAAATACCGTATTGACTCGTGTGAGGGAGTATTTCTTTTTTTTCACGATTGTGACGAAGTCTGGCCCTTACACGGGACCGCACCTTCAGGTCAAAATATTTTAAATATCGTGTCATTCTTTCTCAATGCATTCTTCATTTCATAGTACACCTCATTAGTCATTGCCATGATTTTAGTACATGTATATTTTACGCACTTTACAGCGATTATTTTCAGGCCCCTTTACAGCCACGCTTCATCTACTTCTCAGAATTCATCGCTACACTGCACACTCACAAACACTGGCTTGGCGCTCTGTGGCCATAACTGGCCCTTGCGCCAGAAAACACCACACATCATCATCAAATTAGGCACACCACGGATCCCCAATTGTACCATTGCATCAGAGGCCAATTAAAGTCTCTATATAAGAAAAGTACCGCCATCCTTTCATAAACGCCGCTTCTCTCTCTCCTGTATCTCCGATTGGACGATGATAGCGCGCGCTTTTCACTTCTTTATATTTTCTTTTTTTCCGCCTCAGAGCCATGTTTAAAGTCCTCTGCGCAGCCGCAGTCGCCGGCGGCGACGGTGGCGCGCGCCCGGCCTGAAAGCTTCAACGTGGACTTTCTAGGTGCGCCACCGTCGAATTGGCTTTCGCAAGCAAAAAGTAAAGAAAAAAGCAAGCGCTTTAGGAGAGGACGCGGCGGAGGAAAGAGTAGATGGCGGTACTTCTCTTATATAGGGATTTTAAGGCCAATGGGCATATCTCGCCATCTAGTACCGGCACGTGGAAGTACGCAGCGCGCGGTATGGGGCGTCGAACGTAATTGCTTCTCGGTTGGAGATTCTTTTCCACAAATTTTAGGCAACCAAGTTGCGGGAGCGGCTCTTACTCAGTACCAAGATATTGGTACTGTCTGACCATAAAAGCACGAAAGTGATAGGAAAGAAGAAAAAAAGAAAGGAGAGCAGCGAGTAATATTAGGGGGAAAACTGAACAATATATAACAGGTTTATCGAGATTTAGTAGAAAATACGCCCATAGAAGAATATTGATTCATTGGTGAAAGATTATGCATTTTGTTCCTTAGGTTAATGAGTATAATAATAATTTCCACACAGTGACCTACGTTTTGTTTTATTAACTTAAAATCATATATTTCTTGTGTTGTCTTGTTGCAGTTTCTCGGCAATATGATATATTATGACCCTGTTTGCTATATACTGAGAATTTCGCGGAGCAGTTTGTTTGAGGACGACAGCTAAAAAGCAGAGTTCGTAGGTAATATTACTGTAAATACTTAAAATAATAGCTTAGTACTATCTGTCATAAAATAAAAGCACTGATTTCGCCCTCTGCAGCGATTCGCTAGAACTAAAAAGTTTCCGGGCCCAACCAAAAAGTGTTCTATGCCAGCATGATGTCGCTGTTGTTGATGTCAAGGGCCGACCGTCACGGCGGCACGGACATTTTATTACGACGGGTTGTGCAAAAAAGGACGGCCGTAGTCGAATGTGAAAATGTATATACACAAATAAAATTGGAAATAAAAATGGCTATATTTGGCTACCAAATATTTTGCACTTTTTTTTTCTTTTTGGCTACATTTGGGCTACAACTTTTCTAGCTTTTGGCTACGCCGCCTCGTCGGACCTGGCAACACTGCTAACAAGGCCCCAACTTAACCAGTTTCGACCAAAATTCGGCTCCCTAATCGTTGGGCTACTCTTCCAGTTGTTGGTTAGGTTGTCAATTTTGTTTCAGGGAACTATGCAGTTACCTTTTTGAGTTGAGGGCCTGACAACCTTGGCGCTCAGTGAAATCTGCAGCAAGTTGGACTGGTATCGTGTGGACCAGCAAGTAAATAAACTTCATTCATAAAAATCATCAATTGCAAGCTTAATTTTGAACTAAACGGCACCACACACTTTGGGAAGTTGCAGTATTACGTAATCAAGTCACCGGTTACATAGTTTCAACTCTCCTTTATCATCTCCTATTTCATTGCGAACGTTCTATTTTGTAAGCGGGGTCTTGCCTTCGTTCAATTTCTTTCTGTATACTTTCTTCAATCGTTTTTTAATGTTTCAGATGGTGGCTAAAAGCATTTAAGATGACAAATCACTTTTACTGTGTTGAGAAAATTTGCGTGTTCTTGAATCTTATTATTTTATTAACAGATCATTCAACCCACACTGTTGTTCTGTACTCTATGTCATGAGGCAAACTTAAAAAAAAACTAAGTTTTATTGAGGTTGCTTGTAATGCACTACAGAATCTCATCGCTCATCCAAGGGACATGTTCGTCTATGTTTTCTCTATAGGCCTGCTTATCCTTGAAGCGCCTCCTCCTTGAGCCCTATGCTCTGCGCACGAAGATGCAGCGAACATGCAAATCGCTCCCATAGACCGCGTTCGTAGACACTACATCGAAGGTCTTGCCATCATCCGACAGAGGACTCAGGGCCTCCAAGTGTATCATCGTTTGCGCAACGAAGCAAAAAAGAAAAACACACACATACGCACAGAAAACAAATGCTTAGCCAATACATTCAGAACTGCACGGGCTTCTTTCATATGCGGGCACACAACAGAGCCTGCATAAACACTGCCGATCAATCGAGCACAAACAGAGCCGAAGAGGGGCGGCTTTTATGTTCGATAAAAGACGAGGCCATCCCGACGTAGAGGCTGCTGTATACGCTTTGTGATGCGTCGTTTCGCAACATCGAATGGACGGTTGCCCGATGACGAGGAATTTAATAGCAGCCAGTACTGCGCAAGAACATCCGCGTAATAGATACTGCAGAATATGAATTGCTTGATCCGTGGAAATTACCTGCGTATCGTAGAACGTTCCTCCACCCAACACTTCACCTCGATTCAAGGAAACTGATGGCAGCGTCGCTCTACGGCAGAAATGATGACTGCTCGTCATTAACACTCCGTAGCAGTGCCGCAAGAACGAAGCGTCTTCCGTAGTCAAGGGATGGCGCTGTGCTCCACTTGGGGGAAAAGAGGAAGAGCTTCGAGTGCAGGATCATATGGAGAATACAGAGCACAGCGTATTAAAGCAACACCTCGGCTACGGCGGATGCCGGATGCTGCGCAATTATTTTTTATATAGTGGAGTTCTTTACGACTGGCAGGCGAAATCATTCTGGATTTTCTCTACCGAGGGCTTCAGTCAAAACAGTCGACCGTTATTTGTGCCGAATCGTATACGGTAATTACAAAGTCCAACGTGAGTAAGCACATCGCGAGATTTGCGCAGTTCTCGCAATTTTTTTTCTACGTTCTATGCTGACAAGCGGAAGAAAAGTAACCCCAAACTTTCACTAAATGGCCGCTTGGCCGCAAGATTGTACAGGCGAACATATCCTTAAAATTCAATATTTTTGCACTTAAAATGCTGTTGTAGTGAAGAAGAGGAAGAAGTGCTCTTGCGTCTGTCGCTGTGCGCACCATCAGCGTTCGTGGACTGCCTCGATTGCGTGAGACGTCTAATAAATCGTCATATCACATTTGGTGGAAGGTGCTGCAATCCATGACCTCACCCTGGAACTTCGCAGCCGAACGTTGCCGACTGCTTCAGCCGCTACCATGCTCGAGCATACCGACAATCTGCCAGCAGCTTCCGCCGCGCCCATCATTTGCGGCGCCGTCCAGCGGCAGCGGGACCCCCCCCCCCCCCCCCCCCCCCCCCGTCTTCAGCGGAGCCGGTGAGACTGACGTGGAAGATTGGCTCTCTACCTATGAGCGCGTCATTGAGAACAACAAGTGGGATGACCCGACGAAGTTACGTTCCGTCATCTTCTATCTTGCTGACGTTGCGAACCTCTCATTCAGCAATCATGAGCGGGACCTCCAAACCTGGTCCGCTTTCAAGGCAGCATTCACGGAAGTCTTCGGCCGCCCAGCCTTACGAAAGCTCCGTGCTGAACAGCGTCTACGCCAGCGCGCTCAACAGCCCGGCGACACGTACACCAGCTACATAGAGGATGTCGTCGATATTTGCGCCCGCGTCGATTCTACCATGAGTGAAGAGGACAAGGTGAAGCACATCCTCAAGGGCATCGAGGACGACGCATTTCAAATGCTTCTCGCGCGAAACCCTTCATCTGTCGCAGCTGTCGTCACTCTTTGCCAGAGCTTCGATGAGCTGCGTCGCCAGAGGGTCCTTGCGCGCAGCTCTGTTGCACCCGGCCACTCTCTCTCGGGCCTCACGCTTCCCTCCAACTCCTCGCCAGAATCCTCACTCTCCGTTCAGACTAAGGATTTTATTCGTGAGGAGGTGGCGCGCCAACTGTCTATGCTGCCTATCAGCGATCGACCCCTACAGCCTGACACATCTCTGGCTGCTCCCATTAGGAGAGCCATTCGCGAGGAACTTGCCGACTCGCTACCTTTGGCTCAACCATGTCCTCCCGTGCACGGCGGCACCTCTGACCTATGCCGCAGTCGCAGCGCGACCTGCCCCCCGACATTCGCATTTCCTGCGACAGTGCGACCTCAAGCAGTGCCAACTCCCGTGTCGCCTCCTATTCCGCCTCGAAGCCAAGTTCAGAACCCTTGGCGCACACGCGACAACCGACCCATATGTTTCGCTTGCGGTTTCGCCGGCCATGTCGCGCGCTTCTGCCATCGTCGCATGCCAACTACTAACCCTGCTGTCTCAACGCCTGGGTATGGATATTCCCACGATGCTACCGGCCATTTCATGCATCCCGACCCAGAGTATCCGCCGTCTTCTCGATGCCCTTTCGGCAACCATCGTTCTCCGTCACAACGTCGTCGCTCGCTTTCCCCCTTACGTCGTCGCCAGTCACCTAGCGAGGAAAACTAGTTGCTGCAGTTCTGCAGGCACGAACTGCCAGCTTCGCGACTTCTACAAGGCCTGCAGAGTCGCCACGCAATTTACTGGAAGTGTTGGTTGAAGGAACCGCCACAATTGCGCTTATTGATACTGGGGCTGCGGTTTCTGTTATGGTCGAAAAGCTTTGTCGTAAGCTCCGCAAGGTCACGACGCCGTTGTCTGGTTTGCTACTGCGTACCGCGAGTGCGGAGCATATAGCACCGCTCGCTCAATGTACCGCAAGAGTGCTCATTGCCGACGTTGTTTATGTTGTTGAATTTTTCGTGCTTCCTTCATGTTCACATGACATCATTCTTGGCTGGGACTTCTTGTCTCACCATCGTGCCATCATCGACTGTGCTCGGGCCGAAGTGGCGCTTTTCCCGCTTTCCGAAGCCTCGCTGCCTGACCCTTCTGAAAGTAAAGCCGCCAAGCTCACCGTTGTCACCGATACGAACATACCACCCGAAATGTCGGTTCTTGTGCCCGTATCTTGCTCCGCCGCGCCAGACGCTACTGTGCTTTTTACACCATCGCCTATTTTTCTACGTGGCAAGGCTCTACCTCTACCATTTGCCGTCCTGAACACTGTATCTGGATTATCCACTATGCTTGTGTGTAACCCGCTTCAATCCCCTGTGACCTTACTGCGTGGAGAATCCCTTGGTCGTGTTCAGCCCCTTGACCCGCTTCACATTCTCGATACTTCCGACTACATGGCCTGTTATGAGCTCGACGCCCTCACTTCTCCATTGCTGTGCGCATCATCATCATCATCATTATAGTCGTCGTCGTCGTCAGACGCTCTTGAATCTGCCTTGGACGCCGATCTGCCACCTGCGTACCGCCAGCAAGTCCTCGCGCTTCTTCAGAATTTTCGCTCGTCGTTTGGTTGCGACCAACCATACCTGGGACGTACGGCGACCGTCACTCACAGTATCCACACTGGTTCCCATCCACCATTACGCCAGCGGCCATACCGCGTGTCGGCAGCCGAGCGACAAATAATTACCGAGCAAGTCGACGATACGCTGCATCGTGGCGTCATTCGGCCTTCCCAGAGTCCTTGGGCGTCTCCTGTAGTATTAGTACGCAAGAAGGACGGCTCAATACGCTTCTGTGTGGATTACCGTCGGCTCAATAAGATAACTCGTAAAGATGTCCATCCGCTGCCTCGGATAGATGACGCCCTCGCCTCCCTACAAGGCGCGAAGTACTTATCATCTTTGGATCTTCGCTCCGGCTATTGGCAAGTGCCGATGGCTGAAGACGACTGTGAGAAGACCGCTTTCGTCACGCCCGACGGCTTGTATAAATTTACCGTAATGCCATTCGGTCTCTGCAACGCGCCCGCTACTTTCGAGCGTATGATGGACACTATCCTTCGTAACTACAAGTGGAAAACATGTCTATGCTATCTTGATGATATTGTCGTGTTTTCGCCCGATTTCCCGACGCACCTCGTTCGCTTGTGTGAGATCCTGACGTGTCTCACCTCTGCCGGTCTCCAATTCAACATCAAAAAGTGCCGTTTTGCTGCCCGCAAGTTAACAATATTGGAACACGTTGTTTCGAAGGACGGTGTACTTCCTGACCCAGCCAAGCTTCGCGCAGTCGCAGAGTTTCCGATGCCCACTACTCTTAAGGCACTCCGCAGCTTTATAGGGCTCTGCTCTTACTTTCGGCGTTTTGTGCGCAATTTTGCCACTATTATCGCACCACTGACCAATTTGCTTACGGCTAGCAGCGGCATCTCCGCGTGGTCAACGTCGTGTGACGACGCCTTCAAGCAACTACGTCGTCTACTTACTTCGCCGCCGATTCTTCGACACTACGATCCGACAGCGCCCACAGAGCTACACACGGACGTCAGTGGCATCGGACTTGGTGCAGTCCTAGCGCAACGGAAAGACGGCTACGACGAGTACGTCGTCGCATATGCGAGTCGCACTTTAAAGAAGGCAGAAGCCAACTACTCTGTCTCAGAGAAAGAGTGTTTGGCCATTATTTGGGCTCTCGTCAAATTTCGTCCGTACCTATATGGTCGCACTTTTGACATTGTTACCGACCACCACGCCCTTTGCTGGCTGTCCTCGTTGAAAGATCCGTCAGGTCGCCTCGGCCGCTGGGCACTTCGCTTACAAGAATATAACATCCGCGTTGTCTACCAATCGGGCAGAAAGCACTCCGACGCCGATGCGCTTTCCCGATCACCGCTACCTTCCGATGTGGCTTCAGTGTCAACGCCCTTCGCATCCATGTCGACGATCAACGTCGCTGATATGCCAGCCGAGCAGCGTAAGGATCCCCTGCTTTCAACTATGCTGAATTTCCTCCACGATCCATCCGTAACACCCTCTTCTCGAACACTTCGTCGCCAAGCCGCTCACTTTGCTGTCCACGACAACGTTCTTTACCGCAGAAATTATTTGCCTGATGCTCGCAAATGGCTGCTTGTGATACCACGACACATGCGTACTGACATATGCGCTTATTTCCATGCCGCTCCTCATAATGGTCACGCCGGCGTTCTGAAAACGTACACTCGGCTGAGGCAGCGTTTCTACTGGCACGGCATGTGTCACTTCGTGCGCCAGTACGTACGCGCTTGCACGGCGTGCCAAAGGCGTAAAACTCAACAGCGCCCTCCTGGCGAATTACAGCCGCTCCCCTGCCCGGCCCGGCCATTTGATCGCGTCGGCATAGACCTATACGGGCCACTTCCCTACAGTTCCTCGGGTAACCGATGTATAATTGTAGGCGTCGACCACTTGACGCGCTACGCCGAGACTGCCGCACTTCCGGCGGCTTCTGCGCGTGACGTTGCCTTCTTCATCTTGCGGAACTTCGTTCTTCGACATGGAGCACCACGCGAACTGCTCAGCGACCGGGGGCGTGTGTTCCTGTCCGAAGTAATACAAGCCCTTCTTGCTGCATGCAGCATCGTTCACCGCAAGTCTACCGCCTACCACCCGCAAACGAACGGCTTGACAGAGAGGTTCAACCACACACTCGGTCACATGTTGACTATGTACGTTGCCTCGGACCACAGTAACTAGGACACTGTTTTGCCGTTCGTCACGTATGCCTATAATACCGCCACACAGGCTACCACTGGCTTTTCGCCATTCTTTCTGCTATATGGCCGCCAGCCCTCGTGTACAATGGACACCCTGCTCCCATACCGACCCGACGCTTCTGAATGCACGCCAGTGTCTGAAGCCGCCAAATACGCAGAGGACTGTAGGCAGCTCGCCCGTACCCTTACGACCGCCGCCCAAGGTCGCCAAAAGCTGCGGCATGACAGTAACGTGCCTACACCACATTTTCCGACTGGTTCCCTTGTTTGATTGTGGATCGCACCTCACAGCCCTGGCCTTTCAACCAAACTTCTTGCACGCTATGATTGTCCCTACCGCGTCATCGACCGTACCTCGGCTGTCAACTACGTTGTCGAGCCTGTGACGCCATCAAACGACCTTAGACATCGCGGACGTGACACGGTTCATGTCAGCCGACTTAAGCCCTACTATGACCCCCGGATCCTACCTACGTCGTAGGTCACCAGGATGGCTCATCTTCTCTCCCGGGGGCCATTGTAGGGAAGAAGAGGAAGAAGTGCTCTTGCGTCTGTCGCTGTGCGCACCATCAGCGTTCGTGGACTGCCTCGATTACGTGAGACGTCTAATAAATCGTCATATCACACTGTAAATAGACTTGTCAGTCTGATAAGAACCTATAGGTGCAAAAATATAAGCAGCCATATCAGAACAGCATTATGGTAAATGCTTGGAAGATTGTCGACCATACGAATTGTAGCACAATGATACGCAACAAACCCAAACGTGTTTCTCGGAATGAAAGTCTCGCAGTTGAAGCAAAATGCGCCCTGGCCCGGGATTCGAACCCGGAACCAACCCCTTTCCGAGGTGGTAACGAACACCATTTTAGAAACTGTTTGGTCCAACTACCAGCGAAATGAATAATGTCTCTCAAAACGCGCCTGACACTTTTTTGTGTATTTTTACGTACGATGTGTAGCGTTAAAATACTAATTGATTCGTACATAGGTTGCGGACATTAAATCGAACGCACAAATTGCAAAACAATGTCGGGCGCACCATCCAAAGCGCCTCAAGGCGGCCACGTTCAGATATATTTATATATGCATTGAATTTGTAAAAAAAACAGCATGGATTTATCTGAATAGTCCTAGCCCAGCAAATATTCTGATAAGTATAGAGTTGGTCGTAAGTGGCCAGAAATGCAACACAGTGTTTACGTGAGCGACGACAGAGATAAATGATTGATACGAACCAGAGACATACCATGTACCGTACCTTTGGTGAACGCTAAATAACTGAAGCTCGTAGAAATTAATCTGGAACTCCCGACTGCGGCTTGCCTCATAACCGAATGCTCAGTATTGAGAAGGTAAACTCCACAATTCTCTTCGATCAGAGATCTATAATTGCGATTCGTGGTGTTGTTTACATTTTGTGAAAGCTTGTGAAAGTAACCCAGACCATTCTTGTTGTATGTTGGATTTAGTACTAACTTCTCAACCTGAAAACCTCTGCCCTAACGCCTATCAGGATGGCCTGAGTGATCATAAGATACTGCAAACTACTTTTTTCACGCCATCTTACTAACCCAAACAAATCTTCAAAAAATGCTGACCCTTTATGAAAGAGGAGACTATAATACCATCACCCGAGATTTAACGTCTTTACGAGAATTTCGTGGCGGACTTCTATCTTCGTTTTTTTTTTTTTGAGGGGGGGGGGGATCCAACAGGGTACTATTCAAATACGAATTCTTCAGTCTTGTTAAAACCTACGTTCTTACCACACCAATTATTCAACGAAAACAAACTTAGGGTTTTAACAGCCCACTAAAACGCCCAAACAAGAAAGAAACGTCTCTTTCGTTCCGCCAACTCTTTTCATCTCAAACGTAAGTGGGGAGAATATTTTCTTGCAATCAAGTTGTATGACATTAGAGGTATTGTGAATGAATGAATGAATATTTAAATTTTAAAAAATATTACCCAACCTTTTATCTCGTCTGTTTATTAACTTTTCTGTAGTTTCTCTAAGACTTTCTGTTTTTAGCGTTCACTGTCATTTTACACACAAAAAGATAATAGACGTGCGTGATTCACTTTAACTCCCTTCGTGTGCAGCCTTCATGGAGTCCAAAAGTCAAATTCTGGGACCCGTTTGTAACAAATCAAACAGGTGCAGCTATGCTCGCTGTACGGTACATTTGTGACGTGACAACACACCCGGCCCTACGCGACACTTCCAAGTATCAACTCTACCGGTATATGCAGCCACACTCTTCCATATGTAAAATGCGCATTTTTGTTGTCGCTACAATTGTGGCGGCCTTCTACAGGGACGCTTTAGGAAAATAATAATGACAATGTAATGACTTTTGCAAGCAGAACATTAGGACGGATATCTTGAATGTTCAGCTTTATTCCTAAGAATGTTCCGAATGAAAAATAACTTCCCTATTCTTCGGCTTCAACTTCAAATGAATCATGAGTGCCTAAATCGACCAGTGAATGCTTTTCATTAGACCCGTAATTACTGCAATTATTTATGCGGGTAATATCCTGTTGTTCCCATAAAAGATATCTGTGACGTCAGAACCGTGCTATCTGAAAAAGAAAACATAGTTCTAACTAAAAAATTGTTGATTCCGTATATACGTTTCTATTATTTTTATTGTTACAGGCATCACCCTAAATTACCGTGTGAACCACTTTTGATGGCGTCAAAAACTAAATACTATCATTTAAAGTACCCATTTCCAATTTCATGCAAATAGGATATTATCCAGCTATTGGGCATGGTCTGGTTCTTCACGGGCTCTAAAACACGACGATAAGCTTGAAAGTGATGATTTTTAATGTTACTCAAGCCAGCTTCAAATGCTATGTTGGTCAACATGTTGAAGGACATGGCTAAAATATGACAAGATAAAAAGAGAACATATTACTATTGCCTTTTGTACGGTGGCTTGACAATATCAGCTTAGTATGTTATCTCAGATAGTGGATGTTGAAACGGCAACGTTTGCGAACATCTCGCGGAGCACTTTAGATAGAGCGATTTCGGCGCGCGGTGCAAAAAACAAAAGGACTGAATACTTGTGCGTACTTGCTGAATCGCAGCTAAATTTCCAGCGAAGCAGTTTCTTTCTACAAATTGTATAAAGAGTTCAGTGGCATCTACCCATAAAGCCCCCTAAACCAGATACTTCGAAACGATGCCCGCATATGACCCACCTATTTGAAAGATTGCGAGCATATGACTGTTTTCGAACACTTTATCGTGGATTCTTTACAAAGGCTGCATTTGATCCACAGGGATTTCACTTCGCTTACCTATCCCTCGAAGTGTTTACTTCATTTTCACTCAGTTTTATCCAGCTGGTGTTTGCAACTGTTAACCCATACCTCTATATCGACATCACCCATAAACATGTAATTACATTGACCAAATATTAAGAAATGCATGATTTAGTTTACCTAGGACGCCAAAGAAGCGTGCGACGAACACCATATAAATAAATAAAATTAGTAAAAATCGAGTGTTCAATAATGATTTGCACCGCTTCCAATTCAGCCAAAAACGCAATGGTTTCTCTACGCATTGTAATAAGCATAGGCCCAATTTTTATTAAACGCAAACTCGCTATGACGTAAAGTTCTCTTTAGACACAGTGAAAACGCCGAAATCAGCCGTAGGTATCTTTAGAAGTCATGCTTAATAATTTTTTATTTTCAAAAGCTGTAGTCAACCGAAACGTTTTACACTTCACACGCATATCACCCTAGATAAGATAAGACACTCCCTACTACATCGCATATCAACCCTAGATAAGATACTCCCTATTACATCAAAATTTCAATGTTGTTACACGTTTAGGTTTTTGTGGACATTCGGCAAACTGCCTTCGCGATTCGTAATATATGCTTTGTCAAACTCTACAACACTTGTATAAGTAATTTTCTACAATGGACCTACTAACACACTCTTCAAACGTTCTGTACACGTATCTCATAACAAAGCCCTCATTGTTTATACATATATAGAGTTACATTCGTCATTTGCTATCTAAGGGAAGCGTGCAAACTTTGTAAGCGTTTTATATAACGTCTAAAAAAAGGCAGAAAAGAGTGGTTTAGAAATTACCACTTTTTATTTAGCGCCTGATTAACCCAAACACTTGAAAACTGGCACGCGTATTACCGCTGATGTGCCCCGTGGTCGCTCTAAATAAAAAGTTGTTGACTCACCTAGTTCTTTCTACGCGCCTTACAAAACTGTCATGTAATGTTTTCGAGCATTTCAAGTCGCACTTGCCGCTTCTCTGCGAAGGTTTAATTTTAGGCGAATAGAACAAGCACTCGCACGCAAAATTTGTAAAGTTCCTCCACTCACAAGAATCTCATCATCTATCGCCGTACAACTTCAATATCACCTCACAAAATAAGCTTTAACTTCATTGTGACACCCGACATCACTCTGACGACCGCCGACATAGACACATGTATTCAAATGTTCGATTATATTTGCTCATGACCGTCAAAGCAACACAAAGAATGAAAGCTGAAAGCATTGTACTTGTGCATAGACTGTCCGTGTGTACGTGCAGCGTTCTGTCCTTGGCTCGGTTTTCAGTGCTTTTTGGGGAATTTATTTTATGGGCATGCTGCTCAAGGATATGCAAGCCTTTTGCTTAAGCGTAGCATAATATCTGAATGCAGCGTTGAACTAGACATCCCGTATAAATACACGTCCGCCAGGCATGCGATGAAAGCTCTGGGTGACACGGCTGTCTACATAGCACCTGGCAAGGAGTAAGCTCGTGTGAGGAAGTGGCATGTAATATAGTTCCGGTGCCGGCGTGCTCAGAATCTTTCCGCGCACTTTCGCACTGCAGTCTGTCGGTACCCGTGCGCACAACGTGCTCCGGATTCCGATTTCCGCCTTGCCGAGAAATGCCGTAGGCTTCGGCATTTATCATCCACTGTTTTGTCGCTGCCGCTTGGTATTCGGGTCACGTGAAAGGCGACAGCGATTGTGGAGGCATGTCGCGCTGGGCTTCACTGCATGCAGGGATTATATTCCTCATACGAACGAAGCGGGAACTCATACTTCATGACGACAATCATTTTAAGGACAACTAGCTTTTCTTTTATTATTTGCCTAAGCGGGTGTCATGTTCATTCCATCTGACCTCACTAGGTCGCTACCGCCTGCGTAAACAACTCTGAATCTAAATTCATTCAACAGAACCCGCGGGCAGCTTCACTGCAGGGCTGCCTATTTTGGAAGCTTGGTGCAGAGTGCAGCGCCTTCACTGCCATTAGAGTATAGCCGACATCGCCTTTAAACTTGTAATTCTCCAAGAATATCAAATCACGTGCAAAACACAAAGTACTAGCGTTTATCCAAAACGAGCAACGGCAAACGAGCTATGGAACTAGAACATGGCGATATCTCTTCTCCTCTAGTTCTGGTTCTGTCTTTTTGTCTTTTGTTGCACGTCGTTTCTTTTTACATGTATCCCTTCACAAAAGCGCAAACAATCTCAATAAACTGCTTCCTGAATTCAGAACATCATTGCTCGTAGAAATTATCATTCACCTTCCGCATAAATTTCATATGCATTTTTCCGTGCAGCAACATTTCATGACTTCTCCCATAAAAATTGACAGCGTGTAACCCAACGTAGCGCTTCAAATAAAAATTACGCAAGCGCTTAACCTTTAGGATAAAACGCGCTGTCCATTTCGCTACGTCAGCAATGTTATGTGGGCTAGTCTTACACCAAAATGTGGCCATAGTCTGTAGTCGATATTAACGTCACAAGCAATAGTACAAAGTGCTTCGAGCGGCCAGTCGTGCGGCGATTCTGCGTGTATTCGCGGGCTTCTTTCGTACTCGGGAAAACACATTTATGTAGCACGTATTGAGCAACAGAAGGCTGTATCGGGAGTTTTTCGTGTTGCTCTACAACTTTCTCATTGACACTTTCATAATTAGGACAGCACTTCTCAAGTTAGATAATTATTGACGACTAATTATTTAAATTTCAGTAACGAAAAAATTACTGGCGGATACTCCACTGTACTGGAAACAATACGCACTAGGTTGGCTTCGCGTCACGCCGTTCCTCTTTTCTTTTAATCGTGCTGCGTGATAGCTGGTGCACCCTGTATATGTAACCGCAATACCCATGCCTCTTAAATTGGTATAGTTCTGTAGAGGAAGGAAACCATTATTCTATCATGTATGCACCACCAGCAAGGATGGCGCCGTTGTCGCGCCGGGCGTGACGCAATCGGAGCTGAATTTAGCTTGTCGCTCGATGTTCGGAGGGGCATAGCTCGGCAGCACATCTTTCGCTTCGAGCCGGAGCTGTCGCGTTTTTGAGAGCTCATTCCACTATAGTAGGTATAATCTCCATACAGTGCTCATTACCAGTTGTAAGGCCTTGAAGTGTGTACTTTTCTGAATAAATTTCACGCTTGTTTCGTTTGGCGCCTCCGCGTTCGGCACGAAGGATCGAGAAGCGATGTGAAGTGGCTCGGGCAGCAAGACAAAGGGTTGCGGATTCGCGCCCACCACCTTTCATGATGGGTTACTCACGAATAGCGAGCGAGCCCGATTGCAAGATTACACCGCGGGAGCCCCACAAGCTGAGTGTCAAGTCAAGCATGTCAGCTTTCTAATACATCAACAGATATCATGAGCTTTAGTTTGGTATCATTGTGTAGGGGAAAGGAGTGACTGTACAATCGCGCTTGTGTCGCGCGTGCATAGGGCGCCGTCGGCGTGCCAGGAATGCCGTAATCGGCGTAATGGAATGACGTAAGGCCTGGCACGGCAGCACTTTTGTCCATCTGAGCAGGAATGGTCGCGTTTAAAAATTGTAGGATGCTTAAGCTTCGCCTTTAAGAGTAGACTGTGGCAGCGTTATCGGTACCCCTTCGCATCGAATCGTTCGCATACGGCAAGTAGGCTTCATTCACGGCAACAATGAACGTGGGAAAGCGAGCTTACCAATACCAAGCTTACACCGATCCTTTTAATGTTGGCTTCACTTTAAACTGAAAGGCACTGCTGGAAAGACGTTTTTGCAGGGGCAATATAAGTGGTCTTATATTAAAATGTGAAGGCCCTAGCACCTTTTCTTATTATTTTATTAATTGCTTTAGTAGGTCTGGTAGGTCTGGTAGTTCTGGTAGAAATGCTGGAAAAGGGGTTTGTGTTTGAGTATCCTCGTAGCAGAATTAGGTTTTCTCGTACATTCAAATTACAATCCGACGCCGATTTGTAAACAATCCGACGGCGAATCCAACGCCGAATGGTAAAGTCGTACTTTATCATTTTTCTGACGGATTTCACTGTGAGAAATTAAATTTTTGTTCATAAAAACCTTGCACTACGTGAAGGGCCTGCGCGGTAGATGTGGTTGGATGATTTTTCTCCGCCACCCGCGATCACACGTCGGTTGCCGACGCCGGATTTTCTGCGACACGGGGTCCTAAACGCTATCGCTTTAATAGAGCTTAATATATCACAGTAAGTATAATTTATCAAACTCATACTGGAGCTCATTAGTAGTTACCAAGCCTACAAATGCCCAATTAGTTGCAGAAATTTCACGTTTTCTCTGCTGTGCCTCCCTGCACACGACACGTACGGTTCAGCAATGGCGTGGCGAGACTCAAGTAGCAAGACGTAAGGTTATGCAACCCCTTGACTACAACGGAACGTGTTTGTCTTCATACGAGAGCAAGCGTAATATGTGTACGCAAGTGCCGTAGCCCCAACCATCTGCGTGCTCTATCAGCACGGGGCAGTCTCGGGCGCAACCAGCGTTATTTATTTACTCTAATGCCCAAACAGCCTCTACAAAACAAGCTGACCTACTACGAATAGGGAGCGAGCACGATTGCAATATTAGACCGTTAGACGTGCACTAGCTGTAACATAAGTTAGGCATTGAAGCTTTCTAATGTCTGACTAAATCTAATTTGTGCTATTGGTTACGCCATTTCTGTAGCCTAGTGCCCATACACTGTCTGCAGCGAGCAAGACGTTTTTCTTACCCCACTGCAACTGCTTCTCTGGCACCCACTTTTTTTTCTTCTAAAATTTTTTATTGCGATAGCAATTATATGGACACTTCAACCGGATTACGGCCGTCGCCGTCGCCGTGAGGTTCCCTATAGATAAAATCTTCGCCGCGCGCCGTATGCCCGAGCGGAAGCGTGCGGGGACGCGCGCTATCACGGAGAGCGAACGCACTCAATCACCCACGCGCAAGCAAGGAAGCGGGAAGCCAGCGCCGGAGGGAGCGCGGGGGGGGGGGGGGGGGGGCGCACTCCTACTCTGCCAACAACCGCGCTCGTCGCTCGCTCGCCCACACAGTCTCTTATCTCCACACGGCTCTGACCTTTATGCGCCGTGCATTCGCCGCTCAGTTTCCGTTGAAGCGATAGACCGCACGTACCTTCGCCCGCTGCGCGGCGTATGCGCTCGCTGCCAGCGTTTTGACAGTCGTTGGCTGCAGTCATTCAGTGTGACCTATTCATGTTTGTTTGTGCGCGCTCACACCACGCTTGTTCATTCAGTTAGTAATAGTCGGGCCACATTTTCCAACGTACGCTACACATGCAATGCTGCCCACATCGGCAGTGCAGCACTACATGTGTGTCCCTTCGCACGCGCTGCCCACGGTAAGCGCTTCTCATCAACACCACCGTTTGACACGCTCCTTCTCGTGGTCATCGAGTCTCTCTTCATGTCGGTATACTTACGCCGCAGCACACCTGCTTACTTAATCAGCTCATGTTTACTACAATTCATATTGCTACCAAAGCCGCTCACCTCCCTTCGTATGACATTGCTGTGTTGCTATCGCATTCATTGCTTCGCCCTTAGGGCGAAACTGTGACATTTTTTCATTCACCTGTGACAGATAACGCGGTTGTACGTTATCAGATGTTTCCATGAAAGCGGCAGGCATTACTTGCGAAGGAAGATTAAAATGTCCAAGGAGCTGATTAAAAAGATTCGCTAAATAACTTCACTAAGTAGTCACCTCTTTTGGTGTATCCCGCTGTCCACTGCGCGAAGGAAGAAGGAGGAAATAAACTTTATTGAAGACAAGGGGGGGGGGAGAGGGGGGAAGCCGAGGTCAGGCCGAGGGGGCTAGAGTGGCGTCCAGCTGGCCGCGACCTTCGCCACCCAGTCCGCCAGCCCGGCTTGGGTTTGAGGGTTAGTGTATTTTAGTACGAAGTCCCACGCCTCCTGTGAGGGAGCTTGCCGCAGCAGATTTTTGGGGGGAGGATTATTCTTGGAACCCCATAGAATACGATGCTGGTCAGCTGGATCTGTGTGGCAATATTTACATTTTTAATTATAGTAGCCTTTGGATAGTTAAGATATAATTTGGGGGAACATAACAGTACATGTGTGCGCCCTGCGGAGGTCCGTGGCTTGCTTTCTACTAAGGGAAGAATCCGGTGGTGGATATACCCGCCGGTCCGCCCTGTACGCGGTGACAATTTCATGGTAGCTGTGACTGGGTGTCGTTCCACCTGATAGCGGGCCCGGACATGCCTCCACCGCCCGGTTAATAAATTCTCGGGCAGCACGGTGGGCGATTTCGTTCCCGCCATTCCCAAAGTGGGCCGGCATCCAGATAAGCGTAACCTTGCCAGCCGGTTCGCTCAGTATTTCGGAGGCTCGTGGGCCTACCAACCCTTGCATGTAACTTGTATTAGGTGACATGGAGTCCGATATTATGAAGCTGTATCGCGATGCTGCTATACCAAGCGCAATTGCGGCTTCCTCGGGTTCGTGAATGGAGCCTACGCTTAGTTTACGTGAGCTCACTGTCTGGCCTTCGTTGTTGACTTCTGCAATTGTGAACGTGTGAGCGCTCTCCTCTGCAGCGTCCACGTATATAGCTGGCTTGCTGCTAAGGCAGCGGCCGAGTGCCTCGGCCCGAGCCTTCCTCCTGCCTACATTGTTTTCTCCCATGTTCTTGGGAAGGGAGGGGGGATGATAATTTTATTCCTAATGCTGTTGGGAATACGAATTCCATCCGTTATGCCGGAAACGAGGCGGAGATTCATGGCGTCTAGAATGTTGTGTCCTTGAGCAGAACATGAGTGGCGCCACAGTTGAGCAGCCTTATGTGCTTCAATTATTTCTTCTATAGTGTTATACACTCCGAGGTCTAGGAGACGCAGGCTACTGGCGCCTTTAGGTATTCCCAATGTCGTTTTGTAGACGGTCCTGATCATGATGGTGTTGAGTAATTTTAGGTCAGAAGAAGTGGTTGTTGCAGCTTACATCGCCCCGAATTCGTACGTGAAGCAGTTCGGCACGATCTAAACTGAAGTGCCAATGAATTTTTAGAAGATTTTGGAGTCGAAAATTTCAGCAGTGGGGTCATTTCTAGGAATTACGCTGAGCAAACATAACTTGGCTATAATGCTCGGCTTCAATCTCGCAATTGTAACTTGCATCATAAATAGCTGAAACGTTCATTAGGACACAGGGGCATTGAAACCAGAGACAAGCGTTGCACTATCAACTGAAGTTTACTGAAGCAACACGTAACAAATATACTAAACCCGCCGTGGTGGCCTTGCGGCTATGGCGTGACGATGCTTAGCACAAGGTTGCGCAAACATCATGGCTCCAGCGGCCGAATTTCGATGGGGGCGAAATGCAATAACGCCCGTGTCCTGTGCCGTGGGGGCACGTTAAAGATCCCCTGGTGGTCAAAATTCATCCGGAGTCCCGCCCCCCTCCCCTACGGCGTGCTTCATAATCAAATTGTGGTTTTGGCACGTATAACCCCAATATTTAATGCAATCAATATTCAAAAAGTGAGGTGTTATAGCAGAGAGTAATCTGCAAAAATTCCGGGGTACTGAAAAATAAAAAAACCTACCCCCATATCCCCCGAAAATTAAATGAACGAGGCAACAAACATAAAACTAGACGTAAAATCTTCCATAATGCATGATAAATTGACTTTATTTGCGCAGGAGCCTAGTCGACATCATCGTGATTTGAAATATGACGTGCTTCCATAGCCTCCCTATTCTCCTTAATAAAAGGAGCTAGGCAAGATAACCCTCCTCAACAGGGCGAGCGGTGCTGGGTGTTCGAACTACCCACACACACACACACACACACACACACACAGACACACACACGCACACAGGAGCGCGCGCGCGTTTCTGGCAGATAGCACAATTCGAACCCTTGACCTAAATTACTCGATGAGGCGGCCATTAATTACACGAGAAATGAAAATGTGTTATTGAGTAATTGCCATAATTACGCTAATTGCCTTCTCGTTTAAGTGCTTTACGTAACCGTTTAGAACGAATTCTCAGGGCTGCACCAGTTTCGAGGTACTTAATTTTCAAAGTGTCCAATGAAATGCATTCGTGTCCCAGTTATATGTTTAAGGGAACGATTTTTTATGCATTGAAGCACAAAAGCTGTACCGCAGCTGCCTTACATCATTCTTTAAGGCGAAGGTTAACAGGGCAGTGCTGTCAAGACACGTTTCCTCGAGCAAGAAGAACCCGCTAGTACACCTGACCAAAAGTGCATGTAATAAAGAAACAAATAAATAACTTTTTGTTCTCTATTCGATAATACGAGGGGCATTCCAGACTTATCTACACTTCTCATTCTAAAACTCATTTGTAAATCATAGAGATTGAACATATACGTTCTTTTTTTTAGCATTTTCGCCTCTCTTATCGAGGCACTTGGTCCAGCTGATCAAAAGCTTCCGTATTTTTTCCCGACAAGGAGGCTTCTGGTCGGTCGCGAAGCTTCATTTCTGCACCGCATCCTACACGAATAAGGGTGAAAATCGTCCACCTCGCAAAGCAGCCTTGAGCGGCTCCAACAGATGAACGTCTAGACGCTGATGATTTGATGGGTAGAACCATGACAGATGTTAAAAGAAGACGCTACCTCATTTACAGTAACTCGTATTTTCACGTAAACCATCTCCCGAGCTTGCTGAATCTTCTCATACGTGGTGGAGGTAACCAGGTGCCTAGTTTCCTCTTCGTGAATAACCCTCTCCCGGCAACAATTGGACTTGGAAAAATTAGCCGCAGCTTCACACTAGTGGTGCGAAGACAGGACAAACAGCGAAGCTGGCGACTCCAGATAGGGTTATCTTAGTTCGGCCATCTTTTTGCTACGTTATGCTTCGAGACTCGGCCACGTTTCGCGAGAGATCACCCCGGAATCATCGGCAACCCAAGGAGCAACGAACACTCGATCATTAAAGTATCTGGACGCTTCTGGACGCTCTAACGCTTTTGCTTGGTTTCGCGGGCTCGTAACTCTGGATATTCTGCAAATCAGGCGCAGAAGTATTGCACCGCCCAAGCGGGGGCGCGATACTCGGAACCGGACGGAAGTCGTCTCACTCGCTCTCGAGTAGCGGCGTGGCGGCTTTCGCGCCACGTTTCCTCTTCTTCGGGAGTGACACTCTTCTTCGGCCGCCCAATCTTCGCGGGGATGTGCTCGGCGCCGAGACAGTGGGGCTTTTGTGTGGCCGCGGCGGCGGGTCGGCGCAGTGACGTCACGGCTTAGCTCCGTATCTGCGCAGCCGCGGCAACCACTCCGCACGGCGCGGTGACATCATGGCTCGGCAAATCTAAGGCGAAGCGATGCAGCGCGCGTGATGACGTCACGGCTCACGCAGCTGTGGCGAGGCTCGGCGCGGTCGGCGCTGCTGGGGTGAAGCGTTGCTAGGCGACGCATGGTAACGTCATCGCCAGGCGGATGTTTTGCCGCGTACACTCGACGGACCTTCCTCGAGCTTAAACAGCTTCGCTAGTTCACAGGGGAATGTGCCATTGTGCTTGGACCCTTTCTGCACAACACCAGGGCCGTGATTTTGTAGCGATGCCTTATGACTTGTTCTATACTAGTCTTATCATCCACCGATCACGGCCGGCTGATCCCGTTGATAGCGTGAGCGGACCAACGCTCTGACCTCTGAGAAACCGCGATTAGCGTGAAAAGGCATTATTGCCGGAAAGGCATCGCTACAAAATACTGGCCCAGGTTCAGCCCACATTTCGGCGTTACAACTGACGGCAAACGCCCAGGTTAAACAGCTTCGCTGTTAAAAGAACACTTTTACGAGACAAAGTACTG
Source organism: Dermacentor silvarum (assembly GCF_013339745.2). Lineage (NCBI taxonomy): Eukaryota > Metazoa > Arthropoda > Arachnida > Ixodida > Ixodidae > Dermacentor > Dermacentor silvarum. The sequence continues at coordinate 120,036,506 of NC_051160.1, read as the reverse complement.
GCCCCAGGCTGTGATAAACGTCTGAGATGATTTTTGTCTTCTTTCACACACTCCGACTAGCCTTATCACATACTGTATTGAATCATGCGGTGTGACGTACAAAACTGATCTTGAGCCTGTACGCAAACTTCAGAAACGAGCCCTGAGAATAAGTACCCATTCATGTTAAGATGAACATAGTGTACCTTTTGTGATAACGTCAAGCGCTGACGCGCTACTGCGGTATCACGTGCACTGATATCAGCAGCAAATAAGCAACCACTGCTTATAAAAGCGCGTAAACGAATAAATGCATACACCTTGTTCTGCACCTGCCACTGCTGTTTCTTTGAGTACGGCTGCTCGCCTACTCGGCTGCCGCACGCTACAACATCTACTGGCGACGAGGGTGGGATCGCGGCGGCTTGCCCCTTGCTTCTTCTGTTGCTGCTGAAGACGACGACAGCCTGTCCGGGCTGCAATGGCGAAGGTAGGAAAAATAAATTGATAATTTTGATGAAAAGAGCGACAGCTTCGAGTCCTACTTGGAAAGATTTGCGCTTTACGTCTTGGCAAATGATGTGGCTTAAGACAAGAAAGTAGCTGTGTTCTTGACTGTAGTAGGACCTCGAGTGTATGAATTATTGAAGAACCTGCTAATACCTCACTCCCCAGCCAGCAGAACGTATGACGAGGTCACGGCTCTGTTGAAAACCCACTACAGTCGCTGAAAGGTTCTGATCGCGAAAAGGTGCCGATTTCACCAAAGAGTGCAACTTGAGCAAGAGACGGTAGCCGAATTTCTTGTTCAGCTGAAGCACCTGGCCAGAAGTTGCGACTTTTGGCAAATTTCTCGACGAAGCGCTTAGAGACAGGCTTGTCGCCGGGCTACGCTGCGCCGACGCTCAACGTAAGCTGTTTGCAGCTGAACAGCTGACATGCGAAGAGGCGTCCAAAATCTCGTTAAGTTGTGAAGTAGTTTTTACACAGACTCAACAAATGAAATGAGAAGAGCCCCAAGGTAGATCGCAAAGACCGACATTGCTAAAAGTTGATGTTCTGGGGAAAGGCAATCGTGCTAAGGACAAGCTATCGGGTGAAAACTGAACACCTAGAGTGCTTCCTTTGCGGTAAAAGTCATACGCCCGAAAGGTGCAGGTATCGCAATTACAAGTTCCACAATTGCGGCGAGCAAGGTCACTTGAGAATAAAGTGCAGGCAGCGCACAGGCCGAACGAAGGTGCTGAATGCAATCGATTGCCGGGAAGACGATTCCGATGAAGATCAAGAAATATACAGTATGACAATAAATAAGTCTGCGTACGATGTCACTGTTCACATGGAAGAAGAAGCCATAAGAATGCAAATTGACACAGGGGCTTCCGTCATGCCGTGGTCGGTTTTTCAGCACAAGTTTCCACACTTGACGGTCAAGAAAGCGACTGTTCCTTTAAGGACATACGCAGGGGAACTGGTGCCGGTCGTAGGATCGGTGAACGTGCGAGTCGCGCATGGTGATCAAACCGAGATTTTACCTGTGCTGATAGATGACTGTGGACGAGAGTTACCATGTCTGCTTTGTCGCAACTGGCTGAGAAAACTTTAATTGAACTGGCAGGAAGTTCAAGCTGTACAGCAAGACGATGCCTTGAATGAAATAAACAAGAAATTTGAGGCCGTGTTTTCACCGCAGATTGGATTGATAACGGGCTACAAAGCACAAGTTCATTTGAAGCCAAACAGCACGCCAGTATTTTGCAAGGCCCGTCCCGTGCCTTTTGCGTTGAGACAAGTTCCGAGGAACTGGACGCCTTAGACTGGGGAATTGAAAAAGGTCACCAGAAGTGATTGGGCCAGTCCTTTGGTGGTGGTACCTAAAGATGGAGGAGCAAAAGTGCGGCTGTGCGGTGACTACAAGGTCACGGTGAATCCGGTGCTTCTAACTGAGCATTACCCTCTTGCTTTTCCAGAAGATTTCTTCGCAATGCTAGCAGGCTCAAAGGTATTCTGTGTTCTTGACCTTGCTACCGCTTACCAACAAGTGGAGCTTAACGAAGGTGCGAAGGCGATTTTAACTGTAAACACACACCAAGGCCTTTACCAATACCTGAGGCTCCCTTACTACAACGCAAGTGCTCCTGACATATTCCAGTCGCTCATTGACGGTCTTCTAAAACGTATCCCTCAAGTAGGGTGCTGCATTAATCATGTCATCGTTGGAGGTTAGAATGCTAATAAATGTCGGCAAAAGCTGGAAGAGGTGTTGACACGGTTACAGGATCACAATGTGACGCTGCGCATGGAAAAATGCAAGCTCTTTTGCAACGAAGTCCGCTACCTGGGCCACGGAATTTCAGTGGAGGGAATCAAGCCACTGGGATCAATAGTAAGGGCGATTAAGGATGCACCCGAGTCCACGAGTAGTACGCAGCTGAAATCTTTCCTTGGAATGGTAACATTCTACTCCAAGTTCCTGTCAAACTTGACGACCGTTGCTGCGCCGCTCTACGAACTCCTTAAGAAGGGCAAGCGCTGGAATTGGACAGGCAAGTGTGCCTTCGCGTTTCGAGAAACTAAAAACTTGCTCTCGACCAGTCCGTTACTTGCTTACTATGATCCGAAGCAGCCCTTGGATATAAGCTGTGATGCTTCGCTGTATGGGCTCGGCGCGGTTCTTTTAGATGCGAAGCAGCTTATGGTCGGGGCTATGTCACTCTCTCCTTCCCTCCCTCCATCCATCCTGTGTGCGACGTCCACACCCCCACTGCGCATGCGCATCCTCCTCCCCCTCCTCTCCGACGCGCCTCTCCTCTCCGGATTGCGCAACGCATGGCAACACCTGCGGCTCCGCGTGAGATAATGCGAAGCAGCTTAGGTTAGAGGCGCGACGGTAGGCGCTGCATACTCCGCTGGGGGGCACCACTGTAGTGAAAAGTTTGGTAGTTACCATGGAAACCAAACGGTAAATATAACGGTAGCTACGTACCTCAACATAACGGAAACAATGAACTGAAAACTAATGGGAACTTGAGTCGGACCCCATGGCTGCTTCGCATACTACTCAGGGTTCCCCTACAGGAAGATGGTGTAATTTTTTTCACATACTTCCAAATGATAAAGAAAAACCTGTTGCTTTTCGCGTCCAGGACGCTATCGCAAGCTGAGCGTGGCTATGTCCAGGTTGAACGAGAGACGCTGGCGATAATCTTTGCCCTCAGGAAGTTTCATCGCTACGTATATGGCCGGGAATTCACGTTGTTCACGGACCATCAACCATTGATAGGCATTTAGGGCCAGGAAAGCAGGTTCCATCTTTGGCGGCTGCTCGCATGCAACGATGGGCTTTAATCTTGGCTTATTATCGTTACAAATTTAGATATCGAAAGGGATCTCGAACGGAAGTTGCAGGTACGCTGTCCAGGCAGCCTATTTCAAGTGGAACCAGAAAGGATGAGACCGATACCCTCGGTGTTTTTGAGACTACGCCACTGACGGCTAAGAATGTTGCTAAAGCGAGCAAGTATGATGGCACGCTCAGCAATGTCTACCGATACACACTGGAAGGATGGCCAGCACAAGTCAAAGACATTGAACTTGTACCGTACTATAACTTGGAACTTGGAGGTTAACAAAGAACTTCGAGAACAAGTTAAGGACCGCACAAAGAGCGATGGAACGAAAAATCCTAGGAGTAACGTTAAGAGACAGGAAGAGAGCGGTGTGGATCAGAGAACAAACGGGGGTAGACGATATTCTAGTTGAGATTAAGCGGAAGAAATGGAGCTGGGCAGGCCATGTAATGCGTAGAATGGATAACCGATGGACCATTAGGGTTACAGAATGGATACCAAGAGAAGGGAAGCGCAGTCGAGGACGGCAGAAAGTCAGGTGGGATGATGAGGTTAGGAAATTCGCAGGCGCAAGTTGGAATACGCTAGCGCAAGACAGGGGTAATTGGAGATCGCAGGGAGAGGCCTTCGTCCTGCAGTGGACATAAATATAGACTGATGATGATGATGATAACAGACGTGCAGAGCTATAGCTGGAAGCAGGATGCGTCACATTGGGGAAATTGTGTTATTGTGCCAACAAAGTTCCAAGACGTATGAAGATGCTCGCACGTAGCCCGCTGTGGTGGCCAGGACTTGATGCTTACTGAGAAAGAGCGGTAAAAATGTGCAGCATTTGCCAAGAGATGCAAAACCGTGCTCCTTGTTCTCCCTCGAGCCATGGCCGTTTCCCGCCCGCTGCTGGCAGCAAGTGCATGTGGATTTTTTTGACTTTGAAAAAACTACATTCTTATTGTGCGTAGACTCGTTATCAAAGTGAATCGAAGTGTTTTCTGTGCGTACAACTACAGCCACGAAGGCTATCGAGCGCTTGCGTAGTCTGTTTGCTGCTTACGGATTTCCTGAACTGATTTCTGATAATGGCCTACAGTTTCCGTCGCAGGAGTTCCAGGACTACCTCGATGCCTGTGGCATCCGATGCACGTACAGCCCGCCATATCATCCAGAATCCAACGGGGCCGTCGAAAGGTTGATGAAAACTGTTAAGAGGAGCCTTCGCAAGCAGTTGATGCACAACAACAAGAGAGGTAACTGCAGACCAATGCGGTCGAGACTGGACGATTTCTTGCTGGCGTATCGGACAAAACTAAACACGACAACAGGCAAGTGTCACGCCGAACTGTTTCTGAGACGAATGCCGCGGACGAAACTGTCATTACTGAGGCCATCGTTTCGGGATGACATGCAAACCAAGCAAGAAGTGGTAAAACGGCAGCATGACTGACGGAGATCGACTTTCCGTTCATTCAGGGAAGGAGACTGGGTAAACGTGAACACGGTCAGGCAAGAGAAGGTTTCATGGACGGAAGGGCGTGTACTGCAGCTAGTCAGCCCTGTGACCTACCTGGTAGAGACTCGGAACACAGTCCGGCACGTTCATGTTGACCATTTGCGCTCGCGCAGTTGTTTCCAACATGCAGGATTTGATGTCGGGGCAGAGGCCTCGAGACGACCCGGGACCGAGGACTTTGTACGTCATCGGGAAGCCCACACCGCACCCCAGCAGGCGCATCATGAGGCGGACATGGCATTACCTCCCCTCCCGGATGGCGCAACAACCCCGGAACCGCCACCACCAGACGGGTAGGAATTGTAACTGCCCGCTGCGGACAACGAACATCCTCAGACGTAAGCTGAAGCATCTTCCGTCTCCCCGCCGACCCTGTGCAGAAGCCAGCGTGCCCGCAAAACACGAGACCAATATGCCTCTCGCCATTTCCGTCACTGAAGCCAATTAATAAAGAATAAAGACATCTGGGGGGGGGGGGGGGGGAGGAATGTGATAACGCAAGCGCTGACGCGCGACTGCGGTATCACGTGCACTGATATCAGCAGCGGATAAGCAACCGCTGTTTATAAAAGCGCGTCAAACGAATAAATGCATACACCTTGTTTTGCACCTGCCACTGCTGTTTCTTTGAGTACGGCTGCTCGCCCACTCGGCTGCCGCACGCTACTACACCTTTGTTTTATAGATTGAATGTTTTGCCGTACTTTATGATACACAAATGAATAATTGCCACGTGTGTTCTCAATATAGTGAAAAACAACCTGCCTTTTCATATTTCTATATTTTACACATGCTCTCGTGCGACCAGAAATCAAGCGTATGGAAATTTTAATTTTCTTCCACCTGAGAATATCTGCGGACAACGCTTGCTACCGTTAACAGAGTCTAATATTTGGAATGAACTACCCGCAGAAATAAAACAAGCAAACAATTTTTCATCCATGCTTAAAAGTACTTGTTTAGCCTGAATAATGCTTTTCAATGTGAGAAATCATGATGTCCTTTTTTGTGTTAGTAACTCGCTGAAACCTGCTAAAATACCATTTTAACTAGTTATTTGATTTTGTCGAGATTAACAATGGGTATTTTGAACCTTCCTAATAATGCAGGAGCTTGCCTGCAATCCTCTTGTTAACTAGTGTTTTACATGTTAGAAGTATTTAATGCTATAACATACTTTTCACTATTTTGCATTTCCTTTTGTACGCTCGTGCAATTTAACGGTGTACTATAAATATGTGTATGTACGAGATTTAGCTTACTTATTTTGCACTTGTTTTCTGATTAATTTTTCATTTTATCCACAGCTTGCCTTTGGCTATGGGTCCAACCCGTTTTGGTATTTCTGTATGTTCTACGCCTGCAAATAAATAATTGATTTGAATTGAAATCGGAGAAGTACTTGTTATTCCTACTCAGTGCTCAATTGCAGTGAAGCCGCCATAATATATTTTCAACAGGAGAAATGATAAATTCAAAGGCTATTCCGCCCTGCGAAGGTGGATCACCAGCGGAGCAGTAAACATCGTGGTAAGAAAACTTGCGGTAGAAACTTTATTGCATCACTCATTGGCACTTAGTTACGGCGGTCACAATGGCATTGTGGTCGCGATGATATACACTGATCGGTATGCTCGCAACTGCAGACACATTCTATGATAACGTCAAATGGATGCACGTACAAAGTTGTGAGGTCGGTTGGACCGTATCGGTGTGGCATCGCAAGCGAAATGTCTCCCAGACGAAAGGCGCAAAACACTCCTTTTTCGGTGCCGACACATCCACATTGAAATCACTGACAACGACCACAGGGTTAGTATCATCGCAACTAACCCGCGCCAAATGAGTAGCCATGTACCCTTCGACATAGAAGTGACTTCTGCGTCTCTTTGTCGCGTTCTTCGATTCGAATGGGACACGCGTCGTCCCGTCTGGCTTACAGTCCGCCTCTCGTGCACGATATAAGGTGGTATTTGCCACGCGCCACCGTCGATGGTACTCTCGTCTCAGTTCGCGCCGTGACGTTTCGTACGCAAGCTACTCTTCAGGAGTACTTACCAGGCGTGACCTCGCCATCGCAACTCATACTGATACGCTACCCAACTAGGTTCTCTACGGAGCCGCAGCAGAGCCTCGACGAGACCAGCCATTGTCTTCTCCGAGGCAGCCGAATCTATCATTGCACGGAGAGCGGGACGCAGTGTAGAATTGCGTGGTTTTCTAGCTTTCCTCTTGCTACGCCAGGTGTCAGCACATGCCTTACTCGTGGCCTTGAATTTGCTCCGGCTCTTCATAGAGGCCGGTATCTACGCATCGGAGCCTAGGGTTTTTGTGTGTGTGTGTGTGTGTGTGTGTGTGTGTGCGGACACGAACATTCTATGGTACCCTAGCCATATACAGCTCCGCTGTCGAAATGGAACAGCAGAGATAACATTTTATAGCATCACTTGAAAAGCATAGCATTATAATCCCCCAAGACCAAAGGTAGTGGGCTGAACTGGAGATAAAAATGATGAAAGTGATGACATTTGTCGAATTTCCAGAGTATGAGAAGGAAGCAGGCAATCTTTCTTGCCCGAAGAAAGTTAAATGCTGCTAACGAATGATACGCGTAAAAATCTACTTTGAAACGCTTAAATGCTAGCCAACTGAAACACTTAGTAGACTAAATTTCGTCTGTAAGGCCTCAGCTTAAGCCCCAAACCTTGTCGCCTTCACCAAAAATACAGGCGTTAAAGCAAAGCTAAGAATGCTTACAGGTTCATGGGAAAAAAAGAAGAAAAAGAAATCATGAAGATGCAAAGAAACACCTCTTGCGAGAAAGCTTTCATGTGTCGCGACTGGCAGCAGCTTCTGGACGCGGTAAACTTTGTCATCGTTGTTCGAAGTAAACTGCCGTCCTTCAATAAAGTGGGCTAGGAGAACCACTGTGCTAAGTGCGCACAGCGCTCCAGCTGAATCTTGTTCAGTTATCGGAGCGTTCATTCACAAAAACACTTCAGGAACTAAAACACACATGACCTTTATTTATCAGGGCTCACTCGGGGAGCGTTAAAGGAACGTTACCAAGAACTAAGCAGCCGCCCCATGTAGCGTGCTAACCTAGCGAAGCTAAACCATCGAGCTCCTGCCAACTGAATGACACGCAAAAGAATGGGAGAAGACGAAATGGTTAGCGCAACTTGAGACTGGAAGGCGGTAGTGCAAATCACAGATAAGATTAGACTCTGCATCTGACATTGCAGGGGAAAATTAGGATTACGAGTCGATTTCACTGTGTTGTGTAATGCACAGACCGGATAACTAGTGATCCAATATGTTACCACATAATCTCGGGGACGAGAGTAAATGGATCAAAAAGGAACGAAAATGCAGTGAGGAGCAGCGGATGGTTTTAATAACGTAGGAAATGTACGGGCATAATTTAATATTGAGTAGGCTGGCACAAGGCAGGAGTGAGCGGAGATTACAAATTTGTGCAGATCCAACTCAGATATCAGAATCTATGTGCCGCGTAACTTTCATGAAGTGGGCAATAAAATGCCATGACGTTGCTTATTTCGTTCCTTCGTCTTTGGCTTAAAGCAAACTGGCACGAGCATGTACTCTCGCTCACCCGTGCTACGCAATGTGAGAAAGTTCATACCGGCTTATGTTTCCTGACATCCTCGTACTTATTTCAAATGAACTGGCCGCTTCTTGGGCGATCACCCGTTGCGGGTTTTCGCCATTAAATAGTAATGATCTCCATTATTATAAACGTGAGGAGGCTCTTCGTGCTTGACCCCTCGTTGTGGGTATGTGTCATATAATTAAAATCGTAATCATCATCAACAAGCAGCGACCCCCTTTAGAGATCTAATTCGTGACACGATATGTAACACCCGCTTCTAGGCCGAGTCCCCATCTTGAGTATGTGGAATAGTATTTAAATCATAATCATATTGAGCACGCAGATACGCTCCTTGGCCCATCCCCTGTTGTGGGTATGCGCGCCACAGTATGGAATTCATTGCCATAATGAACACGCGGACACGCTTTTGGCCAATCCTTCATCGGGGGTATACGCCAGTATCAAAATCATAATCATCAACGCTCGATGATTATCCAAAAGAGCTATTTGGTGGCACGATATCTATCGCCCACTTCATCACCTATCCCTCTTTGAGGGTATGTATATGCCCATAGTATGGTACATCGTCATCTTATTCTACCCGTGGCTACCATATAGGAGATAGCGTTGGCACGACAGATATACGTATGTTTGGGGCTTAATGGTTAGGCTACTGCTCTGGCAGGCCGTAGTTCGAATCTCGATGCCGGATGCGCATTTTTACTTAAGCGAGATTGAATACTGTCGCGGTACAACAGCAAGAGAGGACAAGGAGACGTTCTTCAAGAACTGCAGGACAACCTTGCTTGCTTGCTTGCTTGCTTGATACTCATCCGTGGCGCTTACCCACTACGGCGGGTTGGCCAAGAAGCCGGCGGTTAAAGGTTAAAGGGAAGGCGGAGACGGAAAAACACTAGACGAAAAAGTAAATCAGGGTGAAGTACAGCGTTTATGCTAATTTGGAAAGAGATTTACAGGGCGGAGAAAGAATTAAAATTATTGTAATTGTATATAAACAGCAAAACATTTTGGTGGTATTAGAATAATTTCGAAACAACAATTAGCAATTTTATGAGTTATCCAATTATTTATTTCGAGAATTCACTGGGTAGTCTTTTTGTGTCACAGATATAGTCACAGAGGGCCACGCAGATGTTCCTGTGGCTAAAGCCCATTGAAGAAGCCCCGAAGGAGAGGATATTTTGAGTAGTTAGAGAAATACCCAATTTACGGAATGAAAATTCGAATTTCTTCCTCTGATTCCTTTAGCGACGACAAAATAATAGAAAGTGGTCAATGTTTTCGGGCTCTTGGCAGGAGGACACAGAGGGGACGGTGCCAGACCAGACCTGTATAGGTAAAAATTTAATGGTGGGATTCGGCAGCGTAATTTTGTTATGGAGATTTCTAATTTCAGTGTGGGGCACCATTTATTGTCCCACGAAAAGGACAAATGATTAACGTATGGACGGACGGATAGACGGGGACAACCTGTTCAAGGAAAACAGAACAGAGACACGTCTTCTTCATCGTCAGCCAAAACCCACTGACCAACTAGACGGAGTCCGTTAATGCCCCCATCGTCGTTGTCGTCTGCCTAGAGCACATGCGTCATTTGTCCCTCCGTAGAAGAGCATCGTCCCGATGCTATACCAGAAATGTCACTTGCGGAAGTGAGGGTCTCTCGCATAGTCATTCGCTCACATATGGCTTCATGCGTACAACATGCACAAGTTCAGGACGGTGCGGGCGGCGCCTCGTGCAGTTGGGACTACCAGGGACGACCTCGTAGGTCACATCACTCAGTCGCCGGAATACTCGATATGGGCCGAAGTATCGCCTTAACAGCTTTTCGGAGAGGCCTCGTTTCCGTATGGGTGTCCAAACCCATACTCTATCGCCCACTTCATCCTAGAATTGCTCATCTAGAACCGTAACGGTTCTAGGATGAGCAACACAGCGGCCTGCGTCGGAGTCTTGCTGCTGGCAGATCGGCACGCGCGCGAGCTGCCGAGCCTCTTCGTGCGTTGCGTAAACACATCGGCGTCCGTTTCTATGTCCTCAAATTCGTGCGCTAGCATTGCATCCAACATTGTTAGTACATCCCGGCCGTGAACAAGGTGTGAACGGAGTCATGCGCGTCGTCCTCTTGTTTCGCCGTGTTGTACGCAAACGTGATATAAGGGAGGATGTCATCCCAATTTTTATGTTCGACATCCACGTACATTGAAAGCATGTCTTCAATTGCTTTGTTTAGGTGCTCTGTCAGTCCGTTGGTTTGTGGATGGGAGGCGGTCGACTTTCCGCTGAGCCGTTCCACTGAGCAGCAAGACTTGATCTAAAAGTGCAGCCGTGAATGCGGTTCCTCTGTCGGTAATTACGACGCTTGGGGCTCCGTGTCGTGCATGGTTTCAGAACGGCGCAACAAGGAAGACGACAGACAAAAGAACACACGAACACACACGAACACAACGGCGCAACAAGGAAGACGACAGACGAAAGAACACACGAACACACACGAACACATGTGTTCGTGTGTGTGTTCGTGTGTGTTCGTGTGTTCTTTCGTCTGTCGTCTTCCTTGTTGCGCCGTTCTGAAACCATGCATCCGTACCAACTCGCCCAATTGTCAGTGCTGCTCCGTGTCGTAACACAAAATTTTCAATGCAAAAGCGCGCCACCTCGGCTGCTGTGCCTTTCTGGATGGCCTTTGTTTTGGCGTAACGTGTCAGATGGTCGGTTGCGACGAGAACAAAGCGATTCCCTGCAGTGGAAGTAGGAAGTGGGCCCAAGATATCCATTCCAATTTGATCAAATGGTGTTCGAGGAACCTGGACAGGTTGTAGGAGGCCGGCTGGTTACGTCGGAGGTGACTTGCGCCTCTGGCAGTCAAGACAAGTGCGAACGTGATGTTTCACGACCGTGGTAAGCCTCGGCCAGTAGTAGCTTTGCCGCACTCTGCCCAATGTTCGCGTGTAGCGTAAGTGACCAGAAGTCACCGCGATGTGGCAGGCTTGAAGTACT
>NC_051160.1:119997071-120024930 GCF_013339745.2 Dermacentor silvarum | reverse complement strand
CTGTAATAAATAATTAAGATTCAAGAACACGCAATTTTCTCAACACAGTAAAAGTGATTTGTCATCTTAAATGCTTTTAGCAACCATCTGAAACATTAAAAAACGATTGAGAAAGTATACAGAAAGAAATTGAACGAAGGCAAGACCCGCTTACAAAATAGAACGTTCGAAATGAAATAGGAGATGATAAGGAGAGTTGAAAACTATGTAACCGGTGACTTGATTACGTAATACTGCAACTTCCCAAAGTGTGTGGTGGCGTTTAGTTCAAAATTAAGCTTGCAATTGATGATTTTTATGAATGAAGTTTATTTACTTGCTGGTCACACGATACCAGTCCAACTTGCTGCAGATTTCACTGAGCGCCAAGGTTGTCAGGCCCTCAACTCAAAAAGGTAACTGCATAGTTCCCTGAAACAAAATTGACAACCTAACCAACAACTGGAAGAGTAGCCCAACGATTAGGGAGCCGAATTTTGGTCGAAACTGGTTAAGTTGGGGCCTTGTTAGCAGTGTTGCCAGGTCCGACGAGGCGGCGTAGCCAAAAGCTAGAAAAGTTGTAGCCCAAATGTAGCCAAAAAGAAAAAAAAGTGCAAAATATTGGTAGCCAAATATAGCCATTTTTATTTCCAATTTTATTTGTGTATATACATTTTCACATTCGACTACGGCCGTCCTTTTTTGCACAACCCGTCGTAATAAAATGTCCGTGCCACCGTGACGGTCGGCTCCTGACATCAACAACAGCGACATCATGCTGGCATAGAACACTTTTTGGTTGGGCCCGGAAACTTTTTAGTTCTAGTGAATCGCTGCAGAGGGCGAAATCAGTGCTTTTATATTTTGACAGATAGTACTAAGCTATTATTTTAAGTATTTACAGTAATATTACCTACGAACTCTGCTTTTTAGCTGTCGTCCTAAAACAAACTGCTCCGCGAAATTGTCAGTATATAGCAAACAGGGTCATAAAATATCATATTGCCGAGAAACTGCAACAAGACAACACAAGAAATATATGTTTTTAAGTTAATAAAACAAAACGTGGGTCACTGTGTGGAAATTATTATTATACTCATTAACCTAAGGAACAAAATGCATAATCTTTCACCAATGAATCAATATTCTTCTATGGGCCTATTTTCAACTAAATCTCGATAAACCTGTTCTATATTGTTCAGTTTTCCCCCTAATATTACTCGCTGCTCTCCTTTCTTTTTTCTTCTTTCCTATCACTTTCGTGCTTTTATGGTCAGACAGTACCAATATCTTGGTACTGAGTAAGAGCCGCTCCCGCAACTTGGTTGCCTAAAATTTGTGGAAAAGAATCTCCAACCGAGAAGCAATTACGTTCGGCGCCCCTATACCGCGCGCTGCGTACTTCCACGTGCCGGTACTAGATGGCGAGATATGCCCATTGGCCTTAAAATCCCTATATAAGAAAAGTACCGCCATCTACTCTTTCCTCCGCCGCGTGCTCTCCTAAAGCGCTTGCTTTTTTCTTTACTTTTTGTTTGCGAAAGCCAATTCGACGGTGGCGCACCTAGGAAGTCCACGTGGAAGCTTTCAGGCCGGGCGCGCGCCGCCGCCGCCGCCGGCGACTGCGGCTGCGCAGAGGACTTTAAACATGGCTCTGAGGCGGAAAAAAAAGAAAATATAAAGAAGTGAAAAGCGCGCGCTATCATCGTCCAATTGGAGATACCGGAGAGAGAGAAGCGGCGTTTATGAAACGATGGCGGTACTTTTCTTATATAGAGACTTTAATTGGCCTCTGATGCAATGGTACAATTGGGGATCCGTGGTGTGCCTAATTTGATGATGATGTGTGGTGTTTTATGGCGCAAGGGCCAGTTATGGCCACAGAGCGCCAAGCCAGTGTTTGTGAGTGTGCAGTGGAGCGATGAATTCTGAGAAGTAGATGAAGCGTGGCTCTAAAGGGGCCTGAAAATAATCGCTGTAAAGTGCGTAAAATATACATGTACTAAAATCATGGCAGTGACTAATGAGGTGTACTGTGAAATCAAGAATGCATTGAGAAAGAATGACACGATATTTAAAATATTTTGACCTGAAGGTGCGGTCCCGTGTAAGGGCCAGACTTCGTCACAATTGTGAAAAAAACGAAATACTCCCTCACACGAGTCAATACGGTAATTACAACAGTGACGGCCACTACAAAAGCTAAAGTAAATTGTTGGCGCATTTTTTTTTTTTTTGGGGGGGGGGGCACATTTTTTCAGTTTATTTCAGGATTGGGTCCCTTGGCACTTTAACGCTTACCTCTGCTTTGAAGATATGCCTCAGGTTACACCCGTCTCATTCATATAGGAGTCCAAATGTGAACTTTGCGTGAAGACTTTCTTTCATAGTTACTCTGCTTTTGTTTTGTTTTTCCGTGACTTCACCGCCTGCAAGTATTGCTCATATATATTCCATACGATTGCCTTCGCGCTAAATGCTCTGCGCACATTTTTTTTTCTTTTGAATTTATCAAAGCCAACTTGACGCCAGCTAGGTTAGGGTGTCTGTAATCGTAGAAGCAATGTGTGTAATTCATGCACCTTCTTTTCATGAATTAGATGTCTCCATTGATTCTTTTGATACACGACATTTAGGAAATGTTGGTGCAATTAGGCGGCGCCAGCTGCTCCTTTTCACACAGAAGCAATACATACTAAAATGAAATAACATTCTGGTACTCAAAAAAGAACAAAAGAGAAGTGAGATTAGAAGTCTGGCGACATGACTGCACTAAAAACAGCTAACGGCGGTGATAAAATAAAACACTGTAAAATAAACGTGAACTAGAGGTGAACTCACGCCGTTCCTATTACTGGTAGCACCCTGTTTACAAGAAAAAATGGCACTTGTCATTTTTTATAGTAAAATAACTTGTGAGTGAATGCCTGTGTTGCAATTTATACAGAGCATGATAATGCGTAGGCTAATTCTGGAGCAAATACACGCGTGGATAGCTCTATTAGGCTTCTGCTATGGTGGTGCCACCATCGGCGTTAAATGGGTTGAAGAACTTTGCGCTTTATAAATGGTGTTTTCTTTTTGTTTTACCCAATGCAGATTTTTAATAAAATGGCTATAAGCGCAGTGAATGTGGCGTTCTTGTGGCCGTTCGTGTGGACGAGTCAGCCATCTATACGAGGTGGACATACTTTGCCGCTAATAACGTGAGCTTCAGTAGCCTAATTAAAAGATATTTGTTAACTAAATGTTTTATTAGTGCCTTAGGGGCAGATTTTTAGATAGCTGACTTGACGGCAGTCACATTTAAATGCACACTCACTTTTTTAAGGATCTTCAAAATAGCACCTAATTCGAGATACTCTTCATCAAATTTCAGCGGTATATCCAGGCAATATATAAACCGAGCATCGCGGGTGCGCAGAAAAGTGGCCCCGCTATCATATCAGACCGACGTGATGACAAGCTCGAGGATGTTGGAAACTGAACGTCTCAGCCAGTGGTGGCAGCTACTGATAAGTCACGCTTCGTCCGGCAAGTACGTGTGGCGTTATGACGGGTCAGGATTTCTTGCGACATGCTATCGATTGCAACTACACCACAGACTTCTTTAAGGCTGGTTCACACTAGGCCGACACGGCACCGATTTTGGTCTGCCGACAGTTGGCGACAGCGTTTTCCTTCCTTGAAACCATGCAGGAAGGAAAGAAAACAGGAGAGGCCCCGACGTCACTTTTTTGAAGCCGGAAGTGCAGCCATGTTGGCGTGCCACCTCTTTTTGCGCCTCCAATCAGGGGTTCTGCAGCTCGCCAGAGCAGATGGGCGCAAACTTTGAACTTGCATTGTTACGAGCCGCCGGAAGTGTGTGCTCCTGACGCGCGTCAAAACAAAGCCTACAAAACTTCTGTAGCAGTTTTAGTGAAGCAAACGCGCTCCTGTGTGTTTCCGGGGCACGTTGAAGAAGACGACGAAGACCCGCGCCGTGATTGCTTGAGTGTATCTGTTGCTGGCCGACACTCACACTCACAGACCCAAAACACAACTTTCAAGCTTACGCACCACACTCCAAGGTCATCTTTTCTCGTGAACAAAAGGTGCTGCGGGAAAAACACCGGCAGAAAAAATCTTATTTGACTTTTCAGAGACCGAGAGCAGCAGCGAAAGCTTCAGGAGCGTGGTTGCCATGGCAACGTTGACATTTGGGGTACCCGTCCCAGTGCTCCTATGCGAAAAACAGCACGTGAATTCCGCCATACCGTCTCCAGTACGTTAGTGCTGGCCAGGACCTCTCCGGGGGTTTCCTTCCTCCATGCTTCAAACCGTTGGCCACAGCGTTTTCCGTCCTGTAAACTGATTGCGTCGTCAGTCGGCAGACCACAATCGTTCTCGTGTCGGCGTAGTGGGCGTAGTGTGAATGAGCCTTTACGGGGCGTTGCCGTCTGACGCGCAACGCGACGCGCCCAGTCTCGATATTTCCTGGATTCGGCTTTCAATCTTGATGGCGAATATCTCTAATTACGTGCGATTTCTTGAATTTCTAAGAAAATGGTTATGCCATAAATGTTTGCGCTCTACAAGATTTCCCTATGAACAATTCAACTCAAGTTGATAACAAAAAGGTAATTAAAATTCTTCATTGTCTTCTCAGAGTAACTTAAGCAGCGGCAATCTATTTCTGCCTCGCCATAGAGGTCGTATGTCAAGGAGATAGGTGTCTCATGACCATAGCCTTTTCATAAAGAGTCAGTATTGTTTAGAGAAAGACACCCTGTATAGGCTTCTTATTGCTGTTCGCGGTGCCGCATATTTTGCACTCATTATTCACTTTGATGTTTCTGAACCTTCGCACCACACTCAGGCCAACCTTTTTCGTCAGGATGAACACGGCTACGCCGCCCCAAATGAAAACCACGATTGGAAAATCTTCGGGAGCGAGAAAATGCTGTTTGGCAGCCACATATGCGGGAAAGAAGATTGCGTATCGCCGTTGCGTTCGGCTGACCGAGCTCCGCGAGCATTCCGCGTGCTACAGTGCTACTTTGCTTCCGGGTTTACCGAAGGGGCCATGAATAAAGTTCCCGGGAGACAAAATGAATTCCCTGTGGAACATTGCTCAGCGGGCTTCCTAAATAAGGCGCAGTTCTGAGTGTACTTCGTTTCATTATCGCTACCTCTTTGCGAAGATTTTGTACATTATGAGGCAATAACCGTGTCTATATATTTAGTAAGAATTTAATTAGGTAACAGAATTGGAGCAGTGTTTGTGACGGAGGGCGTTCGGAAACCTTAGATACAGGGAAGGCCTAGAATATTTTCCTTTCGCACACAATTGTTGAGTAATCGGCATCATGGTAATGCTGTCGGAAAGGTGACTAATGGAATATTTGTTTGCGTCAGCGGATGGTGCAGTGTCGGTTCTTTCGTTTCTGTCCATACACGTGCACTGAAATGACTAATGATGTATTACGTCGCTACCAAATTTTCAAAGCTCAAGTCTCGTTGCCATAATTCTGGTGCTCCAATACTTGTTAAAACCTCTTCTTGTCCTTCGTGGTTTAATAATTTGGACTTATGCGTGGGCCGTCCTCGGACTGCCCACTGACTCTGGGCTTAAGCCCGCAGTGCGCATTATGGGGTACGTGTATTATTCAGGAAGAACGTCCAAATAGTACCTTCTGGCACGTGAACGCGCTGGACAGGGGTAAACCCCTGTGTGTAGCAGTCTGAGCGTAATTTCTTGTCCCCTGGTGAGATGCAAATGGGGTGGAGGAAAGACCCTACGACCCAAGCGATAATGTGAAGTGACTTTGTTGAATGTCGCTAGAATGTCCCGCGACCCTCGATCAGCCGCATCCCCATCCGGAGGCTTGGCCCCGGGCGGGGCAGAGCGGTCCAATGACCCAGGGCCGTGAAGCCCCGCGCGGAAGGCAAGTCCTCGCGCCCGGGCGTGGGTCAATTCGTTGGAGTTGGTGATGCCGCCGATCGTGGAGCCCATATGGGCCGGGAACCAAATAATCTCGTGTGGAGTGACGTTCCTATCTCTGAGAATCCTCGCAACAAGCGGGGAGACCCTCCCAGAAGCAAAGGCTCTAACCGCCGAACGTGAATCCGAATAGATATGATAACGGGTGGAGTCCAAAAGTCCTAGTGCGATGGATACTTGCTCAGCTATTGCCGGGGAAGCTGCCTCGACAGAGCATGCCGACATTAATGTGCCTCGCTCAGAGACCGCAACGGCCACATAACGAACGATTCCTATCTGTGCGCGCTGCGTCCGTGAAGGTCGACGATCCCGAGTTTAATTGTACTTGCTCCAAGATTTTCATGGCTCTAGCCCTACGCCTTGCGATGTTAAATTGAGGGTGCATATTCCTAGGAATAGGTTTAACCACGAGCACCTGTCCAATGGCGGAGTCAAGAGAGGTCATCCGCTCCTCCTGTAGTATTGTAGGAATTCCGGCACGCGCCAAAATCTCCCGACCCGCCCGGGTGACCCACAGGCGAGAGATCTGAGCAGTACGTTGAGCCTCTATAATTTCATCCAGCGTGTTGTGAATTCCTAATGCTAACAGCCCCTCCGTGCTAGTTCTGATTGGAAGGCCGAGCGCCCTTTTAACCGTTTTACGGATCAGTACATCCAGCTTCTCCCTTTCAGCAGCGAGCCAATTATGTAAAGACGCAACATAATGAACATGGCTCATGAGGAAGGCATGAAAGAGGCGAAGAATATTGCCCTCCCGGATGCCTCCTCTCCTGTTAGAAACTCTGATAATGAGGCGAAGCGTAGCAGCAGTATGTTGCTCTAATCTACGTAGAGTTTCTGTGTTATGTCCGTTCGCTGAGATGAGCATACCCAATATTCGGATACAGGTAACCTTGGGAATTGTATACCCACTAGCAGTCAATAATGTGACATCCACCTCCTCCGGGGGACCCAGTCCTTGGGTCGCCGTCCCTTTCTGGTGGGCTTGTATATTAATAGCTCCGATTTACTACTTGAAAGTTTTAAGGCCATACGACTGATGTTCCTTTCGACCGTGTTGACCGCCTCCTGCAATCTGTCCTCAAGGTGGCCTGCGGCACCACCGCGCACCCAAACCGTGATGTCATCCGCGTAGAGCGCACTTTCCAATCCCTCGAGTTCGTTCAGTACCCGAGCAAGGCGAGCCATGCCAATATTGAAAAGAAGCGGGGAGAGGACTGCCCCCTGAGGGGTTCCATGCGAACCTAATTCGTAGCTTTCCGACTTCAGCTCCCCCAACCTAACAGTGGCTGTTCGCTCACTGAGAAAAGGCCAGCAAAATGATAAAACCGCGCACCCAGGTTCATGTCGTTTATGGATGGCAATATGTGGGTATGCGATATGTGGTCAAATGCCTTAGCCAGATCGAGAGCAAGTATAGCCCTGGCATCGCGAGTGCTATCGTCAAAGATGTGAGATTTAAGCAGAAGCATCGCATCCTGCGTTGAGAGATGCGGACGGAAACCCACCATATTCGGAGGGAGGAGACCCTCGTCTTCGATAAACGCAGATAATCTGTTATTGACAACGTGCTCATACACCTTTCCAACACAGGATGTAAGTGAGATGGGGCGGAGGCTGTCAAGGCTGGGCTTTTTTCCCGGCTTAGGGATGAGGACCACCTCCGCATGTCTCCATTCCTCGGGGAAAGTGCCATTGGCCCAGTGGTGGTCAAAAAGGTTGGTGAGAAAGTCAATCGAAGCGTCATCAAGGTTTCTCAGTGTAGTGTTAGTTATCTGGTCAGTCCCGGGTGCCGACCTGCCATTGAGATCCATTAGCGCCATTCGAACTTCAGCTGTGGTAATATTCTCATCAAGCTTGGATTGCGTCCGCCCGTTATAGAGGAGGGGCCGCGAAGGGGGGGCATCCACTCCTCTAAGCGGCAAATATTTGCCTGCAAGCATGTTGCAAACTTCCTTTTCTGAGCTGTCTCTGAGAGCCGCGCTGACTATACGGTCAACCACCCTGTGCTGACTACTCTTGCTTTTTTCGGGTCCCATCAGATGTTTAAGAAGTTCCATTTTCCCCCAACACGCATTTGCCCATCTACCATGTTGCACGTCTCCTCCCATCGCGCTCTCTCGAGCTGCACGCAGTAAGTCTCGATCTCCCTGTTAATTTCAGCGACCCTTCGCCTTAACCGCCTATTGAGCTTGTTCTGTTTCCAGCGCTCCTTAAGGCCATTTCTGGCCTCAAAGAGGTGGGCAAGTTTGCTATCCATGCTCCCGATCTCTGGCGGCGTCTCTACGACCTTTGTGACCCTCTTAACGTCCCTGGATAAGTTTTGTTTCCAATCCGCAAAATTCTCCCAGCAGCCCCCGTCTTTACGAATATCGCGAAAAAGATCCCAGTCTATCATAGTGTGTTTCCTGCTGCCAGCGACAGTTGCCAAGAGCGTAGTTGCGAGTATATAATGGTCACTACCTAAGTCTTCATATAAGTTAGTCCACTCGCAGTGATCCTGAAAATTTGTAAAAGTTAAAGCTGGTGTGTTGTCCCTATGTATACAAACTGAGTTGCCAGTTCGCGACGGATAATGGGGATCAGTCAACATAACCATGCCTAAGTCGTGCGTGCTCCTGTAAAGTGAGTCACCCTTCCTTGTAGTTTTTGGATACCCCCACGCAGTGTGTGGCGCGTTGAAATCGCCACACACCAAAAGTGGAATGCCACCGTGGTTCGCAAGCCTCATAGCCTTTGAAATAAGTGCGTAAAAACGGTCCTGGGAACGTTTTGGGGAACTGTAAACATGTAAAATTAGCAACCCCTTGAGCAGTCGCCTCCCCGGGAGAAGTTCAATGCACTGATATTCCGATTTAAATCGCTTGTTGAGATCGTGATGTACAAGAGGCGAAATTTGCTTTGAAACGCATACCACTATCCCCCTGCCGTCATCCTGTCTGTGGCAGAAAGTCTCATACCCAGACAGGGTAATCCCCTCTAGGAGAGTCTCCTGCAGCAAGAGGACATGCGGCTTGTCTTCTCTAGCTCTAATAAACTGGCACAACGCCGCCTTTTTTCTTTGAAACCCCCAGCAGTTCCACTGCCACACGCGGAGTGCCGGGTGCTGCTTATTTCGCCCCGCCATTTTTACTGCCAGATTTTGAGTTTCCGTCTGCCCCAACCATAGGCTGTGGCGAAGGAAGAAGCGGCGTCCGGCCTTTCTCATTTGGTGTAATAACTCGGACCTCATCGACCCTAGCCTCCAATGTTCTAAGTCGCTTACCGTGATCAGCGCTATGCTTCTTGAGCTCGCCTACATCTACTCGAAGCTGTTGGAGTATGCTCGTGATCTCAATTAGCGACTTTTCCATGGTCTCTCGAAACTATTCGAAACCATCCTTGTCTGAAACCGCTACATCACCCACCGCTTTGCGTTTACGACCTACCGGTCCTTCCGAAGTCTCCATAGCAACAGGAGCCGGCTTATTAGTTGCCTCCAAAGCTTTCCTGAGCGTTCCGATCTCATCTTTAAGTGCCATTACCATCTCTTTTAGAAGAGAATTCTCCTCTCTGATCTGTTTAAGTTCCTCACTGCCCGGCTGCCCTGTAGGACTACCCCCACTTACCTGCGGTGCTTTCACGCCACCAGCCTTCTGCGCCCATGTTGCTTGCGGCGGGAGATGACCAGGTCCTGAGGTGGATCGTGACCCAGGACCAGCCAACTCCGAGCGAGGAGTAGCGCCCTGGCTCCGCCGTTGGTCTCCCCGCTCCTCGATGGCAGGAAAATCTTGAAATCTCCGGGTAGGTTGTCGTTCCCGTCTTGACTCTTCAATCCGTTATTTTCGTCGCTGTCGCACGAGGAAAGGAGTCTGATAACGCTGTGTACAAGTTCGATCCCCCGTCGGGTGACCCTTTCCGCATAGCTTGCACTTCGCTTTACACTCGTGTGAGTCTGTGGGATTTTCCACCCCGCATCCACGACAGATTTTCTTCTCCGGCGTCGGACATACATCGGCTCGATGACCTACTTTTGCGCATATGTAGCACACATCCACCTGTCGCCTATACAGGTAGCACTTCAGAAGAACACGTCCAAACTTGATGTAATTCGGAACTTCACAGCCTTCAAAGACGATGACCACGGTGCCAGAGTCCTTTATGCGCTTGGCTTGCATGGCTGTCGGATTCCTAGAATGCACTATCATAGTGTTGAGTTCCTTCTCGGTGATTTCCCGGTCCACGTTCCGAATGACACCCTTGCAGTAGCCGTCACCCGCGGAGTAGTAGGCGTTGACGTTGTACACTTTCTCTCCAACCTTGATTTGCTTGATGCACACGGAATTCTGCGCGTGTTTCTCCAGCGGCGTACTAACCACGACGATATTTTGTGTAACGTTGGGGCAGACAACGTCTTCCCCCGCAGCGTCGTAAGTGATCTTCGCAGCGGCCATGATTGCCTCAGCAACCTTGCAATGCCCTGCTTTTCTGAGATCCAAACCATCCCGCGGTCGTATGACGATCCGTCGGTGATCTTCAGGTAAGTCGGGCATGCGAAAGGACGCAATAACCCGCTTTTTCAGCGTCGAACGGCTGCGTTGGGAAGGCGCGCCAAACCTCCACCATATCTTCTAGAACCAGCGTCGGGTTCGCGTCCGGCGGTTCCTTGCTTTGAGGACTTGCCGCGCACGAAATTCCAGCCCGCATCATTGAATTCCTCTTCTTCGATCGTTTCGCCTTCCACTTCGACAGGAATCTCCTCGGTAAAGCGGCGATCAAGCGCCCTACTCGTCGCTAGGCCTAACTGCCGGCGGCGAAGCGGCGACGCCGCTAAGCTCAGCGGCCTCTCCTGTGGCGTTCCGATCAGAAAACAGTCGAAAAATGGCAAATACGCACCCAAAGTCCAGAAATTGGGTATCCACGAACGTAAAACCACCTTGTGCACAAATGCAGAGCAGAAAACTGGGTTGAAAACCCCATGAAAGATCGAAAACAGTAAAAACAAGACGGAGCCGGTGCGGAGACGTCCGCACTGGTCGGCGCCACCGCGCGTTCTCTCATTGGGCACGTCTCATTGAGCTCCCTGTCTTTTTCAGATCTTGCTTCCTCTCTTGTTACACGGCGTTCTTACTGGTCTCTATAAAGTATGTGTAAAGTAGGTATGGAAACCAATGCCCGTCCTGATACTGCGCTAGATACATTCCATTTTGACACCGTTGCTTTCTCGTTGCGATGATGCAGCAACGTTTACTGTGCGACTGATGAAAATAATGTATTCAGCCTTGCAGCATCGAAGCATCGCCAACGCTCAACAATCTAACTAGGGTAAATATTTGAATCAAGCGATGTTGTTAACCCCCGGATGCGTTCACTTTGGCAACTACTAAGAAGGGATAGAAAGATAAAAAGATGCGGAGTGAAAACGTTAGGGAGTTTATGTGGCGAAATGTCTAACTGGCCAGCCTAGACGCAGGGGTAGGTGGGAATATAGAGGTGATAAACAAAGAGAAGAACAAATGATCGAACTGATCAGTCTTCCTAGCAATATCGATAGCTTGTACTTTGAAAGTGTTTGCGAAGTGCGGGCAGCAAGGATTATATTTTAAATATATAGGACTATCATAATCATCATCCGCCTATATTTATGTCCAATGCAGGACGAAGACCTCTCCCTGCAATCTCTAATTACCCGTGTCTTGCTCTAGCTGATTCCAACTTGCGCCTGCAAATTTCCTAACTGCATCACCTCACCCAGTTTTCTACGGTCCTCGACTGCGCTTCTCTTCTGTTGGTATCTATTATGTATCTCTAACGGTCCACCGGTGATCCATCCTACGCATTACATGGCCTGCCCAGCTCCGTTTTTCCCTCTTAATATCAATTATAATATCGGCTATCACTGTTGGTTCTCTGATCCACACTGCTCTCTTCCTGTCTCTTAACGTTAGGCCTAAAATTTTTCGTTCCATCGCTCTTTCTGCAGTGCTTAACTTGTTCTCGAGCTCCTTTGTTAACCTCCAAGTTTCTGCCCCGTATGTTAGCACCTGGTAGATTGCAATCATTGTACACTTTTATTTTCAATGACAGTGGTAAGCTTCAAGTCAGAATTTGACAATGTCTGCCGTATGCAATCAAACACTATTCTTCTGTAAATTTCCTTCTCATGATCAAGGTACCCTGTGAGTAATTCACGTAGATAAAAGTACTTCTTTACAGACTCTAGAGCCTTACTGGCGATGCTGAATTCTTGTCCGCTTGCCAGCCTATTGAACTGTATATTTGTCTTCTGCATATTAATATTCTATCCCATGTGCACTCTTACACTTTCCTGGTTAAGGTCCTCAAGTAGTTCTTGTAATTCGTCCCCATTGTTGCTGAATAGGACAATGTCATCTGCTAACGAAAGGTTACTGAGATATTCGCCGTTGATCCTCACTCCTAAGCCTTCCCAGTCTAAGAGCTTGAATACTTCTCTAATCGATCCAACACTTCTTCAGTTCAGTATGTGGCAAACAAAAATAACATCTAGAAAACTTACCACGCTCGATGTGGTCGCTCCCCCAATGAATTGCCTAAGGTATAGCAAACGAGGATAGCAGACATTCTAGCATACATGAGCTGGGCAGGCCGTGTAATGCGTAGAGTAGATAACTGCTAGACCATTAGAAACCGTCCCACGTAGACGCTGCGTCGATTCAGCGTCTGTTCCGAGCAACCAAACGCACTGTCAAACGCTGCCACATTACTTGGCGCGGTAACATATGTGCAGCTGTCACGCGCCCGTAGCTTTCCCTTCATAGCCACATAAAGTTACCCGCGAGTACAATCGCTCACCGATCATTCAGTCAGGATGACACTCGGGTACATTAACCCTCCCCCCCCCCCCCCCTCTTGATTATGCAGACGTCAAACTTCGGGTATTTATCTCGCTAAGCAAACCTTCATTTCAGTATGGCTCTAATATATTTGCTGAACATTTTTAAGTTTTCTGGAATTTTCAAAAATTCGCCTCTTACAGATAGCATTATTCTACTCCTTGAGTTGGATGACTACGGCAAAAGGCTTACGTGTCTCGCTTTGAGGTGACCTTGAAAAAGTGGAGCCAAAACTCCGACAAAAATTTTGCGAAAAATATGTACAAAAAAAAAACATCGCATAGCCACGGGGTGAATGATGATGAGTGGGCGTAGCTCCGCAGGGAATCATCGGTAAACCGTGAATCTTCCGTGTAATTCGCCCAGTCTCGCCGCACTAATTCGAACAATTGACTTCCACCAATGACACGCGCCATATGTGACGTCATTCCTATTTTATAACAGCGCCCTTCATTATAATTGCACCATCCCCCACTTAAGGGGACGCTAGCACAAACGCGTTAGAAACGTGCAGTACTCTCTAGTAAGGGGGAGAGGCCACAGCGTCTTACGCAGCCGTTTACACATGCCGGAACGTGCACCGCGTTTGCCGACGCCATCAGCGTTTATGAATACGGGGGCAAGGCGGAGAGGCCACAGCGTCTTACACCAGCTTCTTACACGGGCCGTAACGCGCTAGCACAAACGCGTTAGAAACGCGCAGTCTTTCGTTAACGTTGGGTATTTATTGTCATCGTGATGCGTGTGTGCATGTGCCCTTCGTGGCGTAGTGTTTAGCGCCGCGCGTTCGGAAGCGAGGGGTCCCTGGTTCGATTCCGCGCTACGGACACAACTTTCGGAATTTTTTAAGGGGCGAAGCTCCTTAGGGTGTGGGTCTGTCCCTCCTCTGTAGTATGTAGTAGTAGTCGTCGTAGTAGGTAGCCACGTCTACTTTTATGAGAAAAAAAAAGTACAGCAGATCCACGAGGTGAATGATGATGAGATTGGGCGAAGCTCCTGGAAGTAATCATCGGTAAAACCGTGAAAGTTCTTCCGTTAATTCGCCCGATAAAATTGACGTGAAACGATTGATTACATGTTTTATCAAACTTTTATTGCTGGTTTCCGTTGTCCTTTCATTATGACCGCTTTGTGGTCGGTAAAATGTAAGCTAAGTGGTTCTTGCACTGGTTGCAGATGAAAGTTGGCAAACACGATGTCGATGCGTACCCCGGAAGCCGGAAGCTGGCTTCCGGAACCTGAAGCGGAACCGGAAGCGGAAGTCGGCTTCCGGTTATACTATACATATATATGTATATATGTGTATACATACATATAGGGACACACAACGCCATCTATTGAGCAATTCATAACAAAATGTCACAGTTTCGCCCTAAGGGCGAAGCAATGAATGCGATAGCAACACAGCAATCTCATACGAAGTAAGGTGAGCGGCTTTGGTAGCAACAACACGCAGAACTGTTGTCGACGCCATCGGCGTTTTGCCCGCGTTAGCTCTAAATGCGTGCGGCGTTGGTGACTGTTGCTGGAGCCTCTCATATAAATAGGCACTTGGTGCCGCAGCTAAACGTCGCGTCCCTTCCTTCCCCCTCCCCCACGGCCTCTCGCGCGTCTGAAGAAGGCGCGTTTGCTCTACATATATGGTGATTGTAAAGGAGAAACGAGACGCCTAATTCTGCAGCCCTTAAGCGAGCACGGCGCAGAACGCGCGTTTGTTCTCCGCCGTGCGTTCACTCCCCGTGAAAGACGCGCCCCTCGCGCCCTTTCACTCGCACATACAGCGTTCGGCGCGCGGCGACGATTTCATCTCCAAATGACGTCATACGGAACCTCACGGCGACGGCGACGCCGACGGCAGAAATCTGCTTTTGAGTGTCCATATAATTGCTATCGCAATAAAACTAGACGTGGCTACCTACTACGACGGGGACGAACGGGTGCCGCTATAAGGAGCTTCGCCCCTAAAAAATTCCAAAAGTTGTGTCCGTAGCGGAATCGAACCAAGGACCCCTCGCTTCCGAACGCGCGGCGCTAACCACTACGCCACGAAGCGCACATGCACATACGCACCACGATGGCAATAAATACTCAACATTAACGAACGACTGCGCGTTTCTAACGCGTTTGTGCTAGCGCGTTACGGCCCGTGTAAGAAGCTGGTGTAAGACGCTGTGGCCTCTCCGCCTTACCCCCGTATTCATAAACGCTGATGGCGTCGGCAAACGCGGTGCACGTTCCGGCATGTGTAAACGGCTGCGTAAGACGCTGTGGCCTCTCCCCCTTACTAGAGAGTACTGCACGTTTCTAACGCGTTTGTGCTAGCGTTCCCTTTAGCGGGAGATCGTGCAATTATAATGAAGGGCGCTGTTATAAAATAGGAATGACGTCACATATGGCGCGTGTCATTGGTGGAAGTCAATCGTTCGATTTAGTGCGGCGAGACTGGGCGAATTACACGGAAGATTCACGGTTTACCGATGATTCCCTCCGGAGCTTCGCCCACTCATCATCATTCACCGCGTGGATATGCGGTGTTTTTTTTTCTCATAAAAGTAGACGTGGCTACCTACTACGCCGACGACGACTACTACTACTACGACTACTACTACTACTACTACTACTACTACTACTACATACTACAGAGGAGGGACAGACCCACACCCTAAGGAGCTTCGCCCCTAAATATCGATAACTCAATAAGATCATTACAAACCCCATAAAATTATGTATCCGTCGATAGGTAATTACATGAGGCAGCGAAAGGCACCGTCTCCAAAGACACCAGCGACCAGCGGTGCGAGCAGAGCGGGCCGAGCGTTGGCAATGCCGCTGGACGGAGGCACGTCTTCTTCTTCACAGTATCAATAACTGATCATGATAGTCATTAAATTGTCCATGATAATTAGCATGTCAACGCAGAAAAATGGGAAGAAATACGCTAAAAGTGGCCAAGAACCAGGAAATGATTATAGTAATGGGTAATAATGGTAATGATAATCATAAAAAGTGGGTATACAGAGAGGTGATTGAGGTGAAATAAGAGTGATTTGATGGTGAATTAAAGGGGTTTTGTTGGGGGCTAAGCATCCAGCGAAAGGCAATGATAGAGGTAAGATAATGAAGAGCAAATGAGAGTGAATTAAGAGTGAAGAAAGGTGAATCAAATGGTGATAGGGTGAATGAATAGTGATGAAAATTTAAAAAGTTGCAGTGGCTTAGCTCGGCTATGCCAGGATATACGTAGCGTTAGCAAAGGTTCAGCTGATTATTCTTAGCTTTCCTGGTTGCCTAGATTGTCAAGGATTAGCTTGATTGTCATGCTTACTGCTGCTCCAATGACACACACGCGGTATACGTATTATGTGGCACATGCATTCATTCCTCCTACGCTCAACCGCTAATTGCCAGGCAACTACTTCGGGATCCGATGAGTCAAGCTTCTCCGTTCTTCTGCGCTGTTGAGCAGCATTTGCGCTCTCCTTCTCCATGGCATACCACACTGGCAAACGCCAGTCAGAAGCGCAGCGGCTCCAGCGCAGTGTCAGACGGCGACTGCACAGCGAGCGAGCGCGCGCCGGCGCCAGTGCGCCCACCACGGCTACGACGTCACTCCTCTGGAATGCGCAGACCGGCGACGGTGAGTCGCGCGCGGCGGCGGCGGAGTGCGCGAGAGGTGCCGGCTCCGGTGGCTCCGGTGGTGCGCAAGCCGTGTGACATCACTGATCCTTGCGCATACGCAGCACAGCTCTTGATGTGCCACGCGAAACGGGCTTGGCTAGGCCAGTGTAGCTAACGCTACAAAATTTGGAATAATAGAGCAAACCAAGTGTGATGGAAATAAAACCGAGGTGACAGAATGAATAAAGGTGAACCAAGCAGTGATAGGGTGAATCAATAATGAATCAAGTATGAATTAAGAGTGAATGAAGGGTTTTCGATTGGGGTAGTGACTTGCAAAAATATATGCGACATTTGAGGGTCCAAGTGACAGTGACTAAGCAAAAAAAAGTGCTGAGTCACTGTTCGAGTTTAGAGAATCATAGGAAGGGTGACTTGCAAAAATGACTATATCGTGGTTTCAGAGTGATCGTAACTCAGCAAAAAAACGCTGAATCACGGTCAGAGCTTGGTGAGTAAAGGATGACTTGCAAACATTACTGCATAATATGGGTTCAGAATGGCGATGGCTCAGCAAAAGTAAGTGCTGAGTCATGGTCCTAGTTTAGGGAAATAGGATGACTTGAAAAATTTACTTTGCAAAGTAAGTTATGTGGAGGAAACTGCAAACAGGGGTATTTCCGAACCCACAACTGTTGAGCAAATGGCATCCCTCGGTGTATAGCCCTCGGTGTACGCATTGTAATCGTATAGCGGACTTAGTCCACATGGCTTGGACCTGTCCTAACTTTGGTGAGCCAGATAGATGCAGAGAATCCTGGGAGTCCTTGCTACTCAACGAAGAAGAAAATGCACAACGGCAAGTCATCGGTCTCGCCCTGACCGCCGCCGCGTCCCAAGGGATCCCGGTCGACGGTTAGGGAGGATGAGTGTGGGTTTAGGCTGAAGCCTCTACCCCGTCATCTAGTGGACGGGTGCAAATAAAGTCTCTTCTCTCTCTCTCTTGCAAAGTATAGGTTCGGAGTGAAGATGACTCAGGAAAAAAAATGTGGTTGATCCCTCTTATATAGGAATCGGTATAGAACACGAAAGTGAAACGTGTCTTCACCGAAGTAGTGTAATGTTTATTGCACATTGATATATAATGTCTATTGGTGTTTTGTGGCTAAAGCGCCCTTAGGCGTTGATGCACCCACGCTGACGCCTGGTGGCACGTCTCCTGCATCACGACTACCAACGTCGATGACCATGAGCAACCGTCGTGCATATGGAAGCTGCACTACGCTGCACACGCTAGCACAACGCGAAAGACGAAGCACGTAACTGACACACTAATACAACGCGCAAGACAAAGCACGTAACTGAATCGTCACCGAGTCAAATCAGCGCGTACAGCGCGTCGTAATTGCAGCCTCCGCGATCAACTTCAGAAACATTTTCAGAGCTAATTGCGGAGGCCACGCTCCGCTGTGCTGAGTACGGTGAACGCCGCCACCTAGGTGGCGTTGGTAGTGCTTCTTGATGCCAGCGTCCCTTGGAATGCTGGCATCGAGGCGGCGTAGTGCTGAGACCACCGAAGCATTCACTGTCGGTGCGCGTTAGTGTCATAATGCAGTACTTCTCTTTTCTGCTCGTAGGCGGCGGCACCGCCCCGAGCAAGAGCGCGGGTACACGGAGGAGTGTTAGATATATAAGGCGTGTCTGTGTAGCTTTATGCAAATGCGTTTGTGGCGCAATGGGTTAAACGCTCGGCGATCTATCGTCGCGGACCGAGAGGTCGTGGGTTCGATTTCCAAATTTTGCATGTTTGTGGAACTTTTTCTTTTGGTTTCTTTCTTTGTATTATGTTCGTGTACATTGTAAGAACGTCATTCCGTATTTCTGTATTTCACTGACGTATTTCCGTGACGGAAATACGTCAGTGAAGTCTTGGTGGACCCCGGCATAAAACACTTTCGTGTTAAAAGTGGTGGTCGTGCCATTGAGTTAGCGGTGCTCGGGCTTTTGACTTCAAGAGAAGCGGATATTACATGCATGTTTAATCGAAACGCATATTCGCACAATTATCAAAACTTCACTTATTACATTCTTAAAAAAATTAGGCTCGAACTCCTCAGCAGACGGACGAGAGAGAAGCAAAACGGGGCGTTGTGTGAAACTCGCACGAAACGGTTGTAGCGCGCAACCGTTGGCTTCGGCTGCGGTCGGACGATTTGTGGCAATTCCGTGCAGTTGCAGAATGCAGCTCAAATGCAGTTCTGATGCCGCTCAAATCCTGCTCGAATCCAGCGCTAATGCAGCTCCGCTAACGTGAAACCTGGGGAAGAGCGAAGCAGTGATGCGCCGATGCTGGAGTATAAACTGGAGGGAGGAGCAATCCAGCGCTTGTAGGCTGGTAGCACCCTCTCTTGCGCTGCGCTGGTACCAGTATGGCGTTTCGGAACCAATTTGAATGAGTTTCTGCTAATGAATGCGCTTAATGATTGACTATTCCTGTCTTTTAAATTATTCGGAATAATGTTAGTTATTTTGAACCGGTTTTGATCAATTCTGACCCTGTCTTTAGCACATGTGCGGAGCGTCATCACGGTGGACGCCGACAGCCGGGGCCCCTAAAGTGCTTCGCACTTAATATTTACATTATGACAGATATGGTGATTTACGAATTGTAGCCGCTGAGTTTGCAAGGCGTATCTACTTGGAATGAATTTCGAGAAGGACACCTTCTTGTAGATATGTGGCATCAAACTCGTCGTGAAACCGCACTGTTGTTTCGATTTTATTTAACAAAACCCTGTTTCATGAATTCAAGCTCTAAAGTAACTAGAACGCCCAGGCATTTCGTCTTTCACTTTCGGAAATAATATGTTGAAACTGGTGTCATCCTGGAAAGTCAATTCAAGTGGATCCGTCTTGCAAACTCACAAGCTAAAGTTCGTAAATTTCAATGTGTGCCGTAAATAAATAATTAGGAAGGTAATTAGTATATCTTAGTATGTGTTTGGTATGCCTTTATATTTCTCGTGTTGATAATGCACGCCTCTGAATAATAGAGTTCAAGGACAAGATTTATGCTTTCTCGCACAGGCAGTCTTTAGGAATTCTATTAATCTTAAAAATTGTGCCCCCTTTGTGGCACCCCCAACTATGTTTATCTCAGTGACATGATATATTCGGTGCAACAGAAAGCGGCAAGATACGTTTTGCCTTTATAGTGGGATTGTAGAAGTGCGTCGTCCTTAAGAAGTGCAGTTGACATTCTAGCTCTCGTGACACGCGTAAAGTTTTCTCGCTAATAGTTTTTCGTCAGCATTTATTATCGTGACAGACTATTTTCTCGGAGATTCATTCATCCGGCGCCTCATTTATCGGCCTGTATTGACCCCATGCACAGAGTTCCCCATTATTTTCTCGAATTTATTTTTAAATACAAAATATAAAAAAAGGAACTGGCATTCAGCTTTAGTTTTTTAAGTGAATGAGTGAACGCCCTTATGCAAGCCACGCTACTGTTGCCGAATTATCAACTTTTCAACCGGCTCTGCTAACCGGCTCTGCCGCTTTCAACAAAGCCTGCGTTAAGAGGGCTGCCATTTAAAATAATTGCTTCTCTTGTTTTCTGATTCAATTCGTGCTTTTGTTCTGATTTGGATAACTACTATACTGTAGTTGTTATATTATAGTACTTGTAGAAGTGTCTCGTATTATTGTATGTTACAAATATTTTGCAGCACTACTCGATGCACTGATTTCCGTAAATGTTAAATGACTGATCTTTTTATTTATTGTCGTGCTTATTATTGTCTTTATGACGTCGCTATTAGTTGTGTAAAATATATCTTATCGTTACTCCCTTACCCCCTTGCCCCCCTTATTTAATGGGGAGTTTCTCAGTTTTTAGGGTAAATAAATTATGCGCAGTTTCCTTGACTTATTCTATGTTTTGTTATTTAACCCTTTTCATTCTTTTGATTTGTCCTCATATTTTCAGTTCTTTTTAGCAATAAATAAATTTTTTTCTAACACCAATTGACTAGTGTCCAAAGCATAATAGTGGAGGTGCCGGCATCAGTAAAGCGAAACCAAACCAAATCATGTTTATTTTGCCACTGTTAGCTATCGCATGCGGGAGATGTAAAACACTCCACCATTACAGTGCAATGAGAATACGCTCCATTGAGGGCTACGACTTCATATAGAGAAAAAAATACTGATGGCGAATAGAAGATAGTTTTGGAGCAAATAAGAAGCGCGATATTTGAGAACATGCTAAACTTGGCATTCTTTAAATAATTACAAAATATCGTGAGTCTGTTCGAGGACCGTTTCCATCATATCTTCCTAGAACTTTCAAACTGTGCTTGTTCACATGCAACTCGGCGGGATCGTGCATGAAAATCACTACAGTCGCGAGATCAAACATCGTAGATGCCAACGAAATCGTCGCAGTCCACTATGCAGATATTGCAAAAGAGCACGGAGCTTGTGCGTCCGGTGTAGACATTTCCTCTCGCTGCACATCGCGCGCGCTCGAATATTTACACAGGGATGAAGTTTACAGATACGGCGGCGTTTGCCTGTTTACTACGCTTTCTCAAGATGCGAGAAAGTCTGGCGACTCCAGAACATTCGCTGCTTGTTCGAGGTTTGCTTCTTTTTACGAGTCACGGATACTTAAGTGTGTAGCGGGTACGGCAGAAATACAAACGCTGTGTGTCTTGTGCGTTTCGACTTGCGCATGCGGGGCTACTCGACAACCGTTTCTTTTCTTCGTAACTTTTGCGGCAACTTCTTGAGCTCTCCACGCGGCTACAGCCGTTCAACTCAAACAGAAAGCTCGAAATTGCCCGTTAGACAAAATCCGCAAGTTTCAACAGTAACTTCTCGATTTGTTGCTGAATTGTGGGTGGTGCCCTTCACTGCGTTTTACGAAATATTGCCCGGACCATTTTTCGCATATAGTTCGCGAACGGTTTATAGCTTGTGAACAGAAATAACGCATGGCATTGGACGCATAGGATGAAGTAGACTGCGCATAAAACGGGGCGCAGTCTACTGCTTTTTCAGTTGCACAACCTCTGCGCGTATTGATCCAGCAAAACTGCAGTGGTAATTACAGGTTGGTGTTAACATTGGCCACCATATATCACACCACACACTGTAGCATCTGTTGCTCATCTATTATTAAAGCGTAGTTTTCTTTCCCTGCCCTCCGAAGATTTCCTGAACATGGCTGCGGATGACTTGCAGAATAGCTCCTAAACAAAAAAATAAAACAATTACGTGTTCAATGACGGGATCGGACCTCCGTCTCCCAGCACAACCGCACGTATATGTAGCGTACAGGCGACCATCTTTTTTTATTACCTGCCTAGTAGAAAAAAAAATATATAAAAGAAAGGGAAACAGTTTAGCTAGAACTTACTCACCCCAGTGAAATGGAAATTCCAGCCCAACTTTGGCTGGCCGCTTTGGCTTAAAGCGTTTTAAGTTTGCAAGGTCCTGTAATAAAGGCAGCCAATCATGCTTCTTCTGGATATTTCAACGTCACTGAGATTATCAACACTTTCGATAATGTACTGCCTAGTGGATAGAAGAATCTATGAGGCCACAATAGCACACAAACCTCATTCTTGCCAACTGCAACTAGGTGTTTGAGGCGTTTTATACGGGCGTCACGTGACATAGAACATGCGAAAGCACATGAGCGGCTGCCAGCTCCCATTAAGCCACAGAAGCAGGAATAAAACAGGCAAGTGATAAGGAATGTCATCACTATATATCCTGTCGTACTTCTTTCTGCATACATTTCCTGTCAGCATTTTTCCCTCGACAAATAATAAACTTTGTATTCGTCTTTGTTCCATCATTGCGTAGTCGTCTGACATTGTGCATGCGGATGATAAAAGTGAGCACACGAAAGTGTGCTCACTTTACATAGTTCATTAACGATTTATAGCCCATAAAGAGAAACATGCATGACATTGGACTTGCGTTCGAGAAGATGAAGTTTAACACAATTTCGAGCATAACATTTTAATCAACAGCATTCCATTATGCGCTTCTCTAAAGTAGTAGATTTATTCGGCAGTACTATTACATTTTTATTGGACGTATACACACTGCTTGTTGCAATAGGCTTCAGATTTCCACTCTCTCCCCTCGGCTACGTAAGCCATGTGACTAAACGACCAATAATTATGATTTTATCCGTTGCGCGCCCGACGAAAGTTATTCAGAGTGTCAGTCAATATTTAAAACAGCCTAAATGAGGATCCAGAACACAACTGACGTCAAAACGAGCTGCTTTCTATGCCTCCATAAATTCTATCAGATTGATCGAGCCTCATTATAGAGTAATTACAGAGCAGCATCTCTTTAACAATTCGTTGGTGCTGCTTTCTGCCAGAATAGGCTAATATACCGGATGACCAGCTTGTCTTGTTCTTTTTCGTCTTTTCTTCATAAATAATGTCTGCTTAAGGCGCAGCGATTCTGCAGGTGGTAAACACAACGCCAATCCGTGCGATCGTAAAAGACAGCCGCAGTACAATGAGTCACAGTTTAAACTGCTTCGGTAGTATCTCTTCTTCTGAAATACTGAAAGAGAAGAAATACTTCACTGACAACATTCTAAAAGCCGCTCGTCACTGTTCTTGATTAGTGTGGGAAAGTATGGCAACAAATGTAATAAATAGCCGCAAGGGTTTGAATAAAGTGCCAGAAAAGATAAGCTGATGGCAATGCCTACAGGAGTTCAGCAATAAAGCAATGTCAAAAAAAAAACGACACAGGAAATAGAAATACGGCGGCTTTTGCACCTCTGCGGTTCTCGGCATAGCGTATACTCCGTTTCATACATCAGGTGCAACGCGGTGGAAGCTACGCAAGAAGTACGGTTCTTAAAATGTATCACTCCGCGCGTTCCATCTATGCTTCGCTGCGCGCCAGCGGCGTTTGCTCGCGCGAGCTTGCGCGTGAGGCTGCCGCGACAGGCTGCAAATAAAAAACAATAACGAAAAGCTAATTGACTTAAGACAATGTGTTTGCAGCCATATGGGTACATGGTTTGCTTGTTTATAAGGGTGAATTAGTTTTTTCGTTCAGAAGTGATCTCATGTAAAGAACATTTTCACAAAATTCGGTCAGTAAACACCGAACTACTTCTGAGTGCGAACGCAGCTACTGCAAAAAGTATCTCTAGCCTCCACAACGTTGCACCTGATGTATGAAACGGAGTATAGGTAGTCGGCGCCGAAGAAAGTATAGTTGCCTAACATACCCGGTGAAGTCACTGTTAAACGAGAAAAAAACAGCCGTTCGTATTTTTACCACAGTTAGGTTGCACCACAAAAAAATTAGAAATGAAAGCCGGAAACTAACCTCTAGTTCACGTCGATGGAAGACAAAGCCTGCCTCATCGAGTTGGGCGGGATAATGGGGTGTGTGAACCATATAACTGATTTTGAAGTGCCCACAGCGTCTCCAAGAACAGCGTTTGCGTCTTCGACCCGAGGCGCCGCGCTGGAATGAAAGCGTCTCAAAATGCTATCTGTCACGAGGAACTAATGTGAGAACGCTCCCCCTTACTACCGGTACCACCGCATGGCGGTACCGCCCAGTGAGGTGGTGCTGCACGCTAGTACTCGGCACCAGGTCTATCTACGGGAGCGGCGCACATTTTTAGGACGCAATTTCTCCGGGATCGGTCCACGAAAGACGGTAGAAACGAACACACCTGACACAATAGAGTAAAGGTCTCTCGCTAAGGAGGCTTCATCGTTAAAAAGTCGCAGCTTCGCCTGAAAGGCGGAACGTCGATTGCGATAGCAAAGGAGTAGACATCTATAGAGAGTAAGGATGTTAGCTTTATCGGCGCTAAAAACTCGCAAACATTCGCTTACTAACTAAATTAACAAGCACGGTATCACGGGCGCACTGGTAAACATGAACACATCTTGCCTGATGACCGCGGAAACTCGCAGTCAGAACGCTGCAGTCAGAAAGCGCAGCAGCAGCAGTGAGCGAATTGACCTTCCTGCTGTCTCTCGCTTCAACGCAACTAAACGTCGAAAGCAAAGTGCATACGAAGCTACCGGCGCTAGTCGCATGTACTTTGTCCCCATCGCAGATCGCTTTGAAGATGAGGCCTGCGTGGGCGTGGACTTTGTGCATGTCGCAGATCGCCGTCAAGATACCGTGGCCCTCGCGGCCGCGCCATAAGCAGCAGCCGCCGCCAGAGTAGAGCGCCCTCTCCCCCACCTCCCTCGCCACCCCCCCGTGCCTCAAGCGTGACAGAAAACAGGGCGCTTCCGCCGGGCTCTCTCCCTGGCGCGCGCAAGATTAAGCCGTGATCGTCGGTTGACACTCGCACGCTTTCACTCGCACATACCGCGTACGGCGCGCGGTGACGATGCAATAGTGTTTGGACTTTATACGGAACTTCACGCTGACGGCGACGGCAGAAATGCGCTTGCAGTGCCCATGTAATTGCTATGCAATACAACAAATTCCGGCAGAACCCATTTCACGATCACTGTTGACGGTAATGCGTTAGCAGTGAGTCAATGTAGCGACACTACTTATTTCCACCGTCTAAACGAGTTACGTATGACGTGTATTGCAGCGGGACTCCTCTTTCGCATTTGCCTAAGAACAGTCGGCCCCGTAGATCGCTGTGAAGCCTGTGCGTGGCCCCCAAAATGCATGGCGCGCCGGGGCGTGCGAACGCTGATAAACGCGTTGTTCCGCGATTTTCTTTTTCTCGCGCGGCCATGGTCAACTACGTGAGCTGGTGCGAAGACGGGTAGGGATGAGGAAGAGGAATGGACGGCGGGTGGATCCGCCATTGGGTCTCTCACAACCGCTGAAATAATGTCGCGAATTTTTAACTGAGCATAGTGGCACCCCGCATCATACGACAGCCGCTTTCCTCTCTCACGTTTCTTTCTGGGCACGCTGCGCTATCTAGCGCCACTGCCGAGACGTCTGCGCGTGGCCTCCGAGACGAGAAGCGTGGCACGCCGGTGCCTGCAAACGCAGAGAATTGTTCACTCACTCGGACACATTCAGTGACCCAAGTTGGCTCGAGTTTCATTTTTAAGAGGGGCACATGCCGAGTGCATTCATGGCGCAGTTCGCTAAAGCGTTGGCGTGAAAGACATTCACTGAAAAGCGGCACATACTGGTTACTGTCCTTGAGGGAACCCTGTGACGGGGATTCGATTCCGCTCAGCATCAGAGGAAATAAGAAATTGTTTTCGTCACTGTAGAGCGGGACATTCCCAGTGGAGCGTATCTAGTTATCCAAGGTGGTGTCAAAGGCGCTCATTGAAGAGCGGCACACACCTATGGGTGATACCCAGCCACCCGAGTTGGCATTAAAGAGATTCATTGAAGACCTGCAGCACCGACCGAGCGGCATATAAGTAGGTGTCAAAGAATTTCTTCCAACAGCGGTGCCCAGCCAGTCCCGGATCTAGAGTTACCCATCTCAGTGTGAAACAGGCTCGATGTAGAGCTTGCACGTGCGTGCACATTGCCACATACGCAGTAACCCAAGTTGGTCCGATGATTGATTTTTGAACCCTGCTCCCTCAGCACAGCAGCCCCATGCGCCACCAGTTTGACCGCGGACGACCCAGTGACCCAGGTATAGGGGGAAAAACCAGTGCTTCCTCAGTAATTACAGGAGTGAACTCTAGCGCTGCAATTGTGCAGCCACAATGGGAATGACGGGTAGGGCCTGGATTTGTGTGATCTTCTTGCTTGTGGCTGGAGATGTTCTCGTGGCTTTGTATAATTATTACGCTCCATCTACCTTCATTGTCATAATTTCAGACCAATTTACACTTCTCTTAAGGGCAGAAGAATGCGCACACGCTTAATCGCTACTAATTGCAGTGGTTCAGCCTGTGAGTTGGCCAAATGAAAACGCGCCAAGCGTCTCGACGAGCTGGCTTGCCCAGGAGAAGTTCACGAGGGCGTTCTATGCCGCTTGTCGATGCATGCGTTCGTAGCGTCATGGACAGGTAGTCTGTCGTTGTAGTACTGTTTCTTCAGCAAGTTGTATAACGTTTCGTATTCATAAGAGACGAAAGAGACCCTTTCCTGCGTTTTTTTTAAATCATGCTAACAGTTTATATGGCCACCTTTTTGTTTCTTCAGCCATTGGCACTCACGGTTCTTCCGCAAAGTTGTGACGTCCTGTCAGTTCCTGAGGGCAAGATTTTCCCTTGAGTACCTTTCCAAGGTAAAAATAAAGCGTCATATGAAAGATCCTATTGATAGTGTGTTCTCGGTACCATAGTATCGGTTAATGTTTCAAGAAGGGCGTGGACAAGATGTACTCAAAAGGGTTAAAAATTAGTGGATACCGGCTAAAAGTTAAAACATTTTTCTTCAACCTTCACACCGAAACCTTCCGCGGTAAAATGTGCTTAAAAGAAAGAGGGATTTATGTGCCATGGGGAAGCAGATGCTTTCTGTGCAACAAAGCTTAAACTATTCACCATGTTTTCATTGATTGGAATAATGTCATATTCTTTTGGATATATTACAGAGAACTTTAAAAATAGACCTACCCCTCAATCCACATGGCATTCGTTTTTTACCGCATGAACGTGATTTTCAACAGATAGACGTCATCTTTTTACTCGGCCTACATGCGGTACGGCGCAGTTTGTTGGAATATAGACACTGTGATTTTAAAGGCCGATATGTGCATGAATACTTTGTGGTAATGGTTGTGAAAGTACGTGATGTGTATAATACGAGTGATTGCGATAAAGATCTGATGTCGATGTTGGATGCTTTAACACATACAAAACGAGTGTGATCTGCGATCACAAACGCCTATTTAGGCTTGTAGCCAAGCTAGAAATGAAGAGAAAGAAAAGAAAGAAAAAAAGAGCGTCCGTAGCGTAATGGTTTCGATATTGGGCTTCTATGGCAGAGGTCCTTTGTTTGAATCCTGCCCTCGGACTGTTGTATTAATGTTTATTTGATCATTTATCGCATCGTACTTGTTGAAAATCACCTTACGAAGCCATGAAGCTGTTTGAAGGCAGAAATAAGGCGTTTAGGCAAATACATCGACTACCTACATTCCCTGCGGGCTAAACCGGTCCCTCCGCTTGCCGCTCGGTAGACACTAGCGCTAAAGTTCCCTAGTGATTATTGTATGAAACTGTATGGGGAAAACGATAAGACAAGCATAGATAGGGGCATACACTGACAGATGTACATAGCCCCGGAAAGCGCGTGAAGTACCATATAACCCCTGTCGCACGGACATTTTATTGTCATTTGTACTGAATGACGTTAGCATCCAAAGACATTCTTCAGCTGCTATACAGCGATATTTAATGCCATTAAGCAATGACTTCCTCAATCGAATGAGTTTGAGAAACTCAAGCGGCTTACT